>NC_047526.1:433011-700194 GCF_902827115.2 Pseudochaenichthys georgianus | reverse complement strand
CGGTCTTTTAACGGTACTCTTATCGGTTCTTTTGGAGAGAAAAAAAAGGTAAACTAACTAAACAAATTGTGAACAAAACTAACATTGCTTTTTATTTAAATTAAATACATAATATTTCACATCAAAAGAAACAACAGCGTTTTAACAAATCGTATTAAATAATCTGATGACAGAACTGTAAACAGAACTTTAACAAAATAAATAACTCGGTTACCTCTAATCATTAACCCATGTTTGTCTAATGTAGTTAACTTAAGGTGACCAGACTTTCAAAATTAAAACCGGGGACATTTTGAGTTTTGCGGTCAATATACCATCAACATATCCAACTGTCTTCACTGTTCAAGAAAAAAGGGGGACAATTCTGGTTCTATGTAATTCGAACATTTTAACTGTTGGATACAAACAGAAGGACGATAGCTCACGAGACTTCAGGTCTTTTATTTTGAAACTGTACATCAGATTCTCCAGATTCTCTCTGATTGACTAGATGGGGTGTCCTGCTATCACCCTCAAGAGAAATAAGTCTTTGATACTGGATAGTTTTTGTTTCATTCTTATTTAAAAACAGAGGGATGATAGCTCATATGAGACTTTAAAGGTCTTTTATTTTGAAACTGTACATCAGATTCTCCAGATTCTCTCTGATTGACTAGATGGGGTGTCCTGCTATCACCCTCAAGAGAAATAAGTCTTTGATACTGGATAGTTTTTGTTTCATTCTTATTTAAAAACAGAGGGATGATAGCTCATATGAGACTTTAAAGGTCTTTTATTTTGAAACTCTACATCAGATTGTCCTGATTCTCTCCGAGTGACTAGATGGGGTGTCCTGCTATCACCCTGAAGTGAAATAAGTCATTGATAATTTGACAGTTTTTTATTTATTCTTGTATAAAAACCGAAGGACGATAGCCCATATGAGATTTCAAAAGTATTTTATTTTGAAACTCTACATCAGATTGTCCTGATTCTCTCTGAGTGACTAGATGGGGTCTCCTGCTGCTATCACCCTGAAGTGAAATGAGTATTTGATTGACTTCGAGTGACTCTTTGATTATGGACGGTTTCCATTAAATAATAATCAAAATATAGACGGACAATAGATCTAATTTGAGATTTTAACTAGCATACATTTGAAATTGTGCTTCAGAAAGTAATGTTATTTTAGGAGTGTTGTGAGATGGTGTCAACATCAATTGAAATGAGTCACCCAGTGGAAATGTCAGATTCATAACTGTATCCTTACATTTTACATTCACTCAGTTATAATGTGGTAGTGTTGGAGAAATACTGTTTTCTCCTCTTTGGGTTGTTTTAATGCACTGATATCATGTGTGGCTCTGAACTGTGTATGGCCTTGCAGCTGCCTCTTCTTGTGATAGGAGGCAGGAGGCAGGAGGCAGGAGGAAGGAGGCAGGAGGCAGGAGGCAGGAGGCAGGAGGCAGGAGGCAGGGCATTTCATGTTGTTGATATTTATGAGGAGACAGACTTGCTGTCTCCTAAATATCGCTCGTCTATGAGGCGTGAAGGAAGTACGTGACTCTTTCCAGAAGACGTCGCAGACGATCCTGACACCTTTCCGACACCCGCGGATGATATTAGCGCCACCTCGATTTACGACTTTGTTGTTATCTCCTGTGTTTTGGACGAAATAAGCCTGATGTGTTTTGCTGTTCCTTGGAGCAACATGCCTCATGTGTGTGAGCTAACCCATATCCTTTGTATGTGATTGAACTCTGCTCCTTCTTGCAAGAATAAATCAGTTACCTGATCATTGATTCTCAACCTGGTGTTGAGTGATATTTTTCTAACATATTGGTCCTTCGAGCCGGAACCAAGATCTCCTTTTTTCTCCGGGCAAACGAGCCTGACACTGTGCACAGGGAGTCGAGAGACTCTTAGAAAAAGACCCCTACCTTGTTTCCCTTACAAAGAAACAATTTGGTAAATAGGGGGCAGGTTACGCTGGAGAGGAGAGGAGTGACGGATCCTTGAACTACCGACACAGGAGAGAAAGTCAATACAGGCACCGTTTTGGTTTCAACCCCTTGGTTCGCGGAAGGATACCAAAAAAGTCCTAGAAAGACACAGGTAAACTTATCTAAAGTACTTTTAAATGGTTTGTGGTTTCAAACTAGAGGCCTTGGGTATAAGTAGTTTGTGGTTCAAACTATGAGGCCAGTTTTTTTAGTTTCTTAAAAAACTAAAGGATCTTATAGTTCGTGGGTGGACTATAGGGCACATTTTCTTAGTTTTACTAAAACTATTGTGTGACTTTATAGTAGGTTACAAGGTACGGCGGTTTTATACCGTGGTAAATTTGGTTTTATATTGGACGTTGGATATTCGACACATTCGAAAAATCTATTTAACACTGGCTTCGATGGACGAATTGTTGTCAAACCAACTTCGATGTGTTAATACAAGGCTATATAACACAAAGCTTCTTTTGTCAAAAAACCCACCTTTTGATTTTATACTATTTTTTTTTAATGTTAAAAAATGCTAAAAATCTATTATGCGGCTTGACCTTTTCACCTACCCATGTTAAAACACATCTGATGAACAAAGAAAAGTACCCTCTGCATGAGAAAAAGCAAACACTCTGATTGTTAAAATGTTCCTCATCATCAAAATTGGTAACAGTTCTTTGTTTGTCTTTTTGACCATGTTGCAATATAGGACATATCCAGTGTTTTCAACTGTCAGTTAAAAATATCCTCTTGCCTACTATTTCTGAAGTCCTTATATTGTATGGAAGCGATTTAGTAATATCCGGATTATTGTCCTCCTGAGGTGCCTTTCTGTTGGCATATCCTTGAAAATGCTTACATAATAATAAAAAAAAAAAGTAACTTTCATTACTATTGCCTGTGTCAACCTTTGGTTGTTTTATGTGAAGATGTATATTTAGCTATTTTAAGTCATTTAAAGAATTCCATGTAGCCTAATCACCTTCAAAAATGTTAAGATTTCAATATAAGGGCTGTCAAGCTAAGGCTGCGGCCACACGAGGACGACAACGGCTAAACGCATAGGATTAACGCAAACACAATCGCAAACAAGCTTCCGTCCACACGCAATAGTTATCCGGATAGTGTCTGTCCGCACGAGACCGCTCCGTGTAGCTCCAACCGCTGGAGAAGGCCGAGGTGGGGCACGAGGTGAAGGCCGAGGTGGGGCACGAGGTGGAGGCCGAGGTGGGGCACGAGGTGGAGGGCGAGGTGGGGCACGAGGTGGAGGGCGAGGTGGGGCACGAGCTGGAGCACGAGCTGGAAGGCGAGGTGGGGCACGAGGTGGAGGGCGAGGTGCGGCACGAGGTGGAGGGCGAGGTGGGGCACGAGCTGGGGCACGAGGTGGAGGGCGAGGTGGGGCACAAGCTGGAGCACGAGCTGGAGGGCGAGGTGGGGCACGAGGTGGAGGGTGAGGTGGGGCACGAGCTGGAGCACGAGCTGGAGGGCGAGGTGGGGCACGAGGTGGAGGGCGAGGTGGGGCACGAGGTGGAGGGCGAGGTGGGGCACGAAGTGGAGGGCGAGGTGGGGCACGAGCTGGAGGGCGAGGTGGGGCACAAGCTGGAGCACGAGCTGGAGGGCGAGGTGGGGCACGAGGTGGAGGGTGAGGTGGGGCACGAGGTGGAGGGCGAGGTGGGGCACGAGGTGGAGGGCGAGGTGGGGCACGAGGTGGAGGGCGAGGTGGGGCACGAAGTGGAGGGCGAGGTGGGGCACGAGCTGGAGGGCGAGGTGGGGGCACAAGCTGGAGCACGAGGTGGAGGGCGAGGTGGGGCACGAGGTGGAGGGTGAGGTGGGGCACGAGCTGGAGCACGAGCTGGAGGGCGAGGTGGGGCACGAGGTGGAGGGCGAGGTGGGGCACGAGCTGGAGGGCGAGGTGCGGCACGAGCTGGAGGGCGAGGTGGGGCACAAGCTGGAGCACGAGCTGGAGGGCGAGGTGGGGCACGAGGTGGAGGGTGAGGTGGGGCACGAGCTGGAGCACGAGCTGGAGGGCGAGGTGGGGCACGAAGTGGAGGGCGAGGTGGGGCACGAGCTGGAGGGCGAGGTGGGGCACGAGCTGGAGGGCGAGGTGGGGCACGAGCTGGAGGGCGAGGTGCGGCACGAGGTGGAGGGCGAGGTGCGGCACGAGGTGGAGGGCGAGGTGGGGCACGAGCTGGAGGGCGAGGTGGGGCACGAGCTGGAGGGCGAGGTGGGGCACGAGGTGGAGGGCGAGGTGCGGCACGAGGTGGAGGGCGAGGTGGGGCACGAGCTGGAGGGCGAGGTGGGGCACGAGGTGGAGGGCGAGGTGGGGCACGAGGTGGAGGGCGAGGTGCGGCACGAGGTGGAGGGCGAGGTGCGGCACGAGGTGGAGGGTGAGGTGGGGCACGAGCTGGAGCACGAGCTGGAGGGCGAGGTGGGGCACGAGGTGGGAGGGCGAGGTGCGGCACGAGGTGGAGGGTGAGGTGGGGCACGAGCTGGAGGGTGAGGTGGGGCACGAGCTGGAGCACGAGCTGGAGGGCGAGGTGGGGCACGAGGTGGGAGGGCGAGGTGCGGCACGAGCTGGAGGGCGAGGTGGGGCACGAGGTGGAGGGTGAGGTGGGGCACGAGCTGGAGCACGAGCTGGAGGGCGAGGTGGGGCACGAGGTGGGAGGGCGAGGTGGGGCACGAGGTGGAGGGCGAGGTGGGGCACGAGGTGGGAGGGCGAGGTGGGGCACGAGGTGGAGGGCGAGGTGGGGCACGAGGTGGGAGGGCGAGGTGGGGCACGAGGTGGGAGGGCGAGGTGGGGCGCGAGGTGGAGGGCGAGGTGGGGCACGAGGTGGAGGGCGAGGTGGGGCACGAGGTGGAGGGCGAGGTGGAGGGCGAGGTGGGGCACGAGGTGGAGGACGAGGTGGGGCACGAGGTGGAGGACGAGGTGGGGCACGAGGTGGAGGACGGGGAGGAGGGAAATTCCTGGAGGGAAGTTGCTTTTTGTGTGGCAAATGTGGACATTGGGAAAACGACTGCAGAGCAAAGAGGCCACAGGAAGGAACGGAGGACTGGGTGGAGAAGGCATGACTAGAGCCAAGTGCATTTGCAAAATCAGGTCATGTATTATCACACACAAACATAGACCCTGAACAGATGAAAAAGGTTAACGTAGAAAGTCAAACAACAGAAACAACTACAAAACAAGATAACCCAAATCAAGATGACCTAAGACAAAATGACTCAGACCTTGACGGTGACACAGAAGCAAGTTCAGATAACGTGTCTATCAGCTCATCCGATGAGGAAGTGGAGATTTTAGAATTACAGTAGGTACAGTAGAATTAATGCTGGCTCACGTAGAGATACCATTTGTTACCTTAAAAGTAATGGGAATAGATATAACCAGATTATGCAAAACCGTTTGTTCAGACAGCAGATTGTAAGAATGGATTTATGACGTCAGTACTCACTCAACTACATGGGGGGAAAAATAGACCAGTGGCATTTTACTCCTCACAGTTGGACACCATAGCTCGAGCAATGCCCATTTGTTTACCAGCAGTAACAGCAGCCTCCATGGCAGCACAGGCATCTGCAACAATAGTGCTTTTTAGATCCTTGACTCTAAAAGTAACTCACGCAGTGTCCGTACTATTGTTACAAAATAAACAAACCTATATGTCACCAGCTACATTTAGCATGCATGGCTACGTTGTTATCACAACCAAATCTTACTATCGAGAGATGTACTACTTTAAATCCAGCTACACCACTGCCAGTAGAGATAGATGGGGAGCCACATGACTGTATCGCAGAAACTCAGAACAGAGTGTTACCAAGGACAGACCTGACGGATATTCCCTTCCCAGATGCAGACATAACGATGTATGTTGACGGTTCATGTAAGAGGAATCTTGATGGAACTAATGCAACAGGTTATGCTGTAGTGACACAAACGGAACTGCTCAAGGGCGCAGCATTGCCGTCTCACTTATCAGCACAGGCAGCAGAACTAATCACACTAACAGAGGCATGCACGCTGGGAAAAGAGAAGACAGTTAACATTTATACAGACAGCAACTATGCGTAATTGCGTATTCATGTATTCATGTGTTTGCACAACAATGGAAACATCGGGGGATGGTAACATCCACAAACAAACCTATTACACAAAGCTTTGATCCTATCCCTTTTGGATGTAGTACAACTCCCTAAGAGTGGCGGTCTGTAAGTGTGCAGCACACACTAACGGGACGGACCCAATGTCCACAGGGAACCGGAAGGCAGATGAAGAGGCTAAGAAAGCAGCGCAAAGACAGTGACAGGACAATGACCAATACATTTCTGAAAATATGGAACACATTGATCATGACACCCTAAAAGACATGCAAGGGAATGCACCTGACAAAGAAAAGATATACTGGAAGAAGAAGTTGTGTACACAGAATAAAGAGGGGTTGTGGGAAAGTACAGAAGGCACATTTGTATTACCAAATAGCTTATTTCGATATGCAGCTATATTGAGCCATGGGTTGGACCACGGCTCAACAGTGGGGATGGTGGAAGTAATACAGAGGATATTCACAGCCTATGGCTTTACAGACTACTCTAAACATGTTCTTTAGCGTGTTCTGTGTGTGCACAGTATAACCCTCAGGTACAGTTCAAACCAAAGAGAGGTAACATACCAGAGCCAGTATCCGTTTCAGCACATTTGCATGGACTTTATTGAACTAAATAAATATGAGGGAATGAAATATTGTCTAACAATAATTGACATGTACTCAACATGGATTGAAGTTTTTCCAACTAGGAATCCAGATGCATTGAGAGTGGCTAAAGCAGTGACAAATCACATAATCCCACGTTTTGGAATTTCGGAAAAGATCTATAGTGATAATGGCACACACTTTGTATACAAAGTAATTCAGGATTTGACAGCTGTATTTGGAATACAATTACAACGACATTGTTCTTATCATCCACAATCAGCAGGGTTGATAGAAAGAAATAATGGTACAGTAAAAGCTAAACTGAAGAAGATGATGGCCGAGACAGGGAAAACATGAATGAGATGCTTAGCACCAGTGATGCTAAGCATGCACATCCTACCCAGTGCTAGAGGGCTGTCACCTTTTGAAATGTTATATGGAAGACCATATTATCTGCCTGAGTTAAACCCATGTGTAAGAGAGGACGAGAGGATAAGTGAAAACACAGCAGAATTTATGGCAAACATTTTGAGAAGAAAAGAGATCACAAATGTTCTCGTCCCCTCTGCACAGGAAGTACCTGGCACTACACAGACAGTGAAACCAGCAGAGTGAGTGTTCACCAGAGCGATAAAGAGGAAGAGCTGGCACTCGCCCAAGTGGGAGGGTCCCTACCAAGCACTCCTGTCTACACCGACTGCAGTTAGAGTGGCGGAGAGAGCATCCTGGATACACCTGACTGTGAAGCTGTTTAAACCTAAGGACAGAAACTCGCCTCACTGTGGTGAAGTCTGGCTACAAAGGGAGGTGATTCCAATAAGGGCACTCGTCTCAAACCAGTGAAGAAACCAACAGAACCCAGTAGAACTTAAAGAGTGGATGTTCGCAGGGAAACAGTAACGGGTCTGAGTGATAGAAACTGACGATACAGAGAAAGAATTAGGCCATGGCATCCATTCGGATTACATTAAAACATGTGCCTACAATCTACCTACCTCAGCCGTTTGGGTACGTTTGTGTATGAATTTTTTATCTTTTACAATCATTTGTATTTTTCCAAGTTCTATGTTATTCCGTAGTATAAACAGGAGGGATATGTTGGGGAAATACTGTTTTCTCCAATCTTTGGGTTGTTTTAATGCACTGATATCATGTGTGGCTCTGAACTGTGTATGGCCTTGCAGCTGCCTCTTCTTGTGATAGGAGGCAGGAGGCAGGAGGCAGGAGGCAGGAGGCAGGAGGCAGGAGGCAGGAGGCAGGGCATTTCATGTTGTTGATATTTATGAGGAGACAGATTTGCTGTCTCCTAAATATCGCTCATCTATGAGGCGTGAAGGAAGTACGTGACTCTTTCCAGAAGACGTCGCAGACGATCCTGACACCTTTCCGACACCCGCGGATGATATTAGCGCCACCTCGATTTACGACTTTGTTATCTCCTGTGTTTTGGACGAAATAAGCCTGATGTGTTTTGCTGTTCCTTGGAGCAACATGCCTCATGTGTGTGAGCTAACCCATATCCTTTGTATGTGATTGAACTCTGCTCCTTCTTGCAAGAATAAATCAGTTACCTGATCATTGATTCTCAACCTGGTGTCGAGTGATATTTTTCTAACATATTGGTCCTTCGAGCCGGAACCAAGATCTCCTTTTAGGTAGTTATACGTAGTTTGTTTTAAATTATTATTGATCACATTATATAGTACATATTTCTTAATTTAAGCTCCAGTATATATGAATATGTTTGGAGTGTTTTTTTAGGTACATTTGTTGTTGACCGAGTAAAAGCTTTTATTCTGAAGGCAGTTTTTACAGGCCTCTACTGTAATGCATAGGATATTCGTGCACCGCAATACAACGTGCGGGCTGGCTTGACTGTGTTTTCCGAAGTGGGGGCTGGCTTGACCGCAGTACCCAGTGTTTCCTGACATGAAACGTTTTAATTCACCTTGCTATGTGTTTTTAACGTATATTAAAAAACTGAGACATTTCCGGGGACAGTTTCAACCGGGGACAGGCCAATACAAACGGGGACTGTCCCTGGAAAACAGGGACGTCTGGTCACCCTAAGTTAACTCCGTGTGTTGCTGCTAGCATACATAACACCTGACGTGGAAACGTTCCTCGTGGATGGGGCTACAGAGCTGCTGGAAAGACAGTGGAACCCGGTGCATTCCTCCGTCTGGATGTGGAGCACTTTTGATAAATGTTTCGACAAATTGCTCGTGTTACCGCCCTCACATGCTAAACTCTTATTCCACTTTAGGTAACGAGTATTGTCCACATCGAGACGGCTATAGTTTAACCCAGGGGTCGGCAACCCGCGGCCCTTTAAGCCCTCTGCTCTGGCTCCCTTGAGCTTAGACAAAAATAAGAAGGAAATAAATAAAAGTATTTGTAGGACTATTTATATTTTGTTGCACGGTTTTAACTAGGTCAACTAAAATATGCGTCACATCCTGCTCCGGTCCCGCGCGAGCGTCTTTTCTTGGAGGCGAATAACCTGACCCCCGGCTCGATGAGCAAACTATGGATAAATCAAAGAAAAGTACCGGAGGAACACAGGATTTAATTCTGCGTGGACAGAGTTATCTGCTTTCACAGCAAACGATGCTGGTTTACCGGTATGTTTGATATGTAGAGAGAAGTTGTCAACGGGGGTGCAGCCTTTACGTATCGAGGAACAACACGGGAGAGGAAGACAGCTGACGATCTTCAGTCATCATTCAATGGGGTATGTAATTTATTTCAGAAAACACTTTTTGTTATATTCCATGGAATGTTCTTAACGTCCCGATAGCAATGAATACATTAAATGCTTTGACAATAAATACATACAAAATTAATCTGTGGAAGCCGTAGCGCTGTAAAAAGCACGACCAATCATCTGAGCCGGCTAAAGTAACTGGATGGCCTACCTGCCTGTCAGCCTTCCATCTGTGCACAAACTTATCTCGTGCCCTCATTGGTCATGTGCGCGTTCGTGTGTGTTGGAGGAGGGGCTCTGTAAGGAAGTCTGAAGGAAGAGGCATATTTTTTCCGGTTGTGTACTTTCAAATTCTAGCGCACTCGAGCTGGTTTCTCCATTCTTACCTCCCTACCTTTAACTCTTTTTAGGGTGCAGCTATATGTTTTATTTATTTCAAAGTGGGCCCATTTTAATAATATTTTTTTTTCCTTCAAATGTGCAGAGGACTCCCCAAGTGCTGTGTTTAATTTATTTTAAAGTAGGCCTGTGTATTATTTTTAATTCTCCTTATAAGAGTTCTTTGTTTCTTATTATAGGTTAACAGTTTTATATCATGTAATACATAGCCTAATAAATGCAAAAAAACTGTTTTTTGTCTGATATAACAATAAAAAACTATAAAATATGTTTTGCGGCTCCAGACAAAAAAATGTTTTGGAAAAAGGAGCAAAATGGCTCTTTTGGTCAAAAAGGTTGCAGACCCCTGGTTTAACCACACCTCGGAGCGCGTTCTCTCCGCCATCTCGTCTGTCTGTCTGTCTGTCTGTCTGTCTGTCTGTCTGTCTGTCTGTCTGTCTGTCTGTCTGTCTGTCTGTCTGTCTGTCTGTCTGTCTGTCTGTCTGTCTGTCTGTCTGTCTGTCTGTCTGTCTGTGTGTGTGTGTGTGTGTGTGTGTGTGTGTGTGTGTGTGTGTGTGTGTGTGTGTGTGTGTGTGCTGTAGTGATGGGTTGCGAACGAACGATTCGTTCTTTTTGAACGAATCTTTGAAGTGAACGAGATGAACTGATTCCTCCCACAAAACGATTCGTTTGTTTGAGTCGCCGCCTTCTGCCAAAAGCTAAAGAGAAGCTGTTCGCGAACGACGAACTTAAAGAACTGGCAGTTCAGAACTGTTTCCTACAATTCTTTTAGTTCTTTCGATTTTTTCTTAATTTTTTCTTCGACAGAGATATTCTTTCTTTACCTGCTTTCAAACGTTTGCTTCTTCAGTTATTCTCAAAATTATTAATATTAGCTTGTTGTGTTTTGTGAGAGTTTTCGACAATAAGGTTTTGTCGTCCTGTGTTTGTCTATGTCTACACATTAAAAAAATACATTCTCACCCAGGGTCAACTTCTTTTTTATGTAGGCTCACTGAGTAGAAATAAAATATAGTGAGTGATACGTTATGAATTCCGATTTTTGTTTCAGTATAATGTCCAAATATAAAGTATTTAGAAAATAACTTGTTGAAGGACATCAAAGTTGTCGCAAGTTAATTAGCGGGTGAGGGCGCATCCATGTTTGTTTACGTTGTCGACATCAGTCAATCCATTACCTGCCGAGTGCAAAGCGATGTTACAAAAGTGGTAGAGTCGAGTAAAGGCGGTGTAGAAACAAGACATATATCCTGTTTTATTTTAGGTAAATGTATTTCATGTTGCAGTGTTGTTCCTGGTTACAACCCTCAACAGGCCCATGCTTATACAACATTGAACACGTTTGGTTACCCCTTCCTCTAATGGTTTGGTCCGTTTTACCATATTTTCGCGCCCCCCCTCCCCCGTCTCATCACTCGTATTAACCGTATTAACCGTTGAACGCCTCAGAATCAGATAAAGTGATCAAAGTGATGACTGAAAACCGTAAAAGGAGCAGTGTTTGGACGTATTTTAATCAGGTGTCAGCATCACTTTCTTCATGTACCATTTGCAAGGTCCAGATATCCACCAAAGGTGGGTCCACAGCAAATCTCCACAGACATTTAAAGACAAGGCACCCCACTGTTCAATTGACTCCTGTCAGATCCCAGCCTGTGGCAGCAGAAGAGACCAGGGATGCGAGCAACGCGACCAATGTTACTAGAGGTAGAGGAAAGGAAACACAGAGCAGACTCACCAATTGTGTCTCCAGGCCCATTTGTCCATTAAGGCAGAGGACAGTGGATGAGGAGTTGGCAAGGATGATAGCTCTTGATTTTCAACCATTTTCAACTGTTGAAGATAAGGGGTTTAAACTTTAGAGGCTACACAAAGGCTTTACATTCTACACATGCCTTGCCCAGCAGGAAAACCCTGTCTAATTCAGTTATCCCTGAAATGTACATCAAGACTTGTGAGAAGATTAAGGAAAAGGTAGGAAGAGCCACAGCCGTATGCCTCACTACTGACTGCTGGACAGTCAGTACAACCACCAGTTTCATGTCAGTTACATGTCATTTCTGGATGACTTTGAATTAACTACTTGACTGTTTTCAATTCAGTGAAAGGCACACGGCAGACAATCTGTCTGAAAAACCTTTAGGCATTGTCAGAGAGTGGGGCATCAGCGACAAGGTAGTTGCTTGTGTCACTGACAATGCAGCCAACATGATCCTGGCAGTCAGGGAAACAGGGTGGAAGCATTTGGGTTGCTTTGCTCACACCCTCAACTTAATTGTTAGGGGGGCCCTTAATTCAATCAAAACAGCGGTGGAAAAAGTAAAGGCCATTGTCGAATACTTTCACAGAAGCACAGTTGCAGCAGAAAAACGAAAGGCCACTCGGCCTGAAGCCACCCATTGACAAAAAATCTAATAATGATCTTAGAGATCCCAGAAGAAATAATTACAAGGAATAACACTTGAGCAGAAATACTATACATGTTGTTAATAACAATAATAGTACTATTAAAAATGTAAAAAAATATAAAAAAGGAATATGTCTAATAGTTGCTATTGAACCTAAATGTTCTGTATCTTGTATTCTTCCAGCTACGTGACTGCCTCAAAGGTTATACTCCTAGCAAGGAGATTCCATAGAATGGAATTTCACAAGCTGCGTTCAGAGGCAACAGCTCTGGATCCCAGGTTTAAGAGAAGAGCTTTTACCGATGACCGTGCAGCAGATGAGGCCTTTCAGAGAATTTCCAACGCAGCAGGAAAGGTGAACGTCAATGAGCAGGCTGAGGAAGAGGAACACGAAGCTGAACAGGCAGGGAGTACCTCAAGGGAGAAGCGCAGTGTGGGCCGAGTTTGATCAGCGTGTCTCTGGACAGCTTCTCAACACGCGCAATTCAACTGCAGAGGCAATTATGGAGGTCCGTTCTTTCTTTGAAGAGGCTATGGTACCCCGGTCTTCTAACCCGCTTGTGTGGTGGAAAGATCGGGGTGTGGTCTACCCAAGGCTGACACGGGTCATGATGACAAGGCTTTGCATTGTGGCCACATCTGTCCCTTCAGAGAGAGTCTAAAGCAAAACTGGGCAGATAATAACAGAAAGGCGCAATAGAATTGGCCCTTCAAAAGTGCGCCAACTGGCATTTCTTAATTCAAACCTGCAATAAGATTGCATTTTGCCATGGCATTTCTTAAAAATGCAATTTAATATTTATAGTTCATTGTTGCACTATTATTTGTTTGTAATTTTATATTTTCAAAATAATGTTGATAATGTTTGTATTTCTATATTTACTTACCATTTATTTATATATTTTATGATATGTATATTTGCTACTAAAGGCATATATATTGCCTATGCATCGGTTATTTTAAATTGCATACATTTAGTTAACGTTTGATTGTTTGGATAGAATACACTTTGATCTGGGCCAAATGGAGATCTATGCAATAGTTAATTGTTGTTGAATAATTATTTGTTCAGTTGTTAATTTATGTTTTAAATTTGATATTTTGTTTTGCAAAACTAATGTTGATGTTTGTATTTCTATATATAGGCCTCCGTAAAAATGTCTGAAATATATTTGCACTGGGCTATGGTTATATTTATATAACTGCATATGTATTGCCTATAAACCTGTTCTTTTGAAACAAATAAACAACAATCCAAAGAAAATGCAAGGTTTGTTCATGAAAAATAAATTGCATACTTTACCAGGTGGATCTTCATTTCGGAAACGCCTTATTCCCTTTGAGTGCTTGATAGAATATTAATAAATCGTCACCGATGTAGAGGATATATTTGTATTCACTTTGAACTCGGCCAAATGGAGTTTAATACTTTGGGATTTAAGTTAGGCCACATAGTACGTGCATGGGTTTGAAAGTATAACGTGCTAGCCAGCTTTAATACATCGTATAATCAGGCACAAATTTATGAGATTTAACAATGGCCAATTATATTTCTTAAATAATATGTAGCCTATTCCCAGAGCATAATTCATGGGGCAACAAGGTGATGTGTAAAATGTGTTTTAATATCATACATTTTACGCCAGCAAACTTCTTGTACGGACTTCGGCAGTAGTGAAGACTCACTGAACGAATTAAGTACAAAGACGAATCGTTGACTTCCGGTTGGGCATGACGGAGTAGAGACGTGCGTAGTTCTGCTACCGCAAACTTTTGTGTTGTAACTTTTCTGAAGCCCGTAACTCTTATTTAACTTACATTTAAGTGAACAATAATATTATTCCGCTCACAACGCCACCGTAATATGCCGTCCAAACCGGCGAAAAGCAACAAAAAAGAACAAAACGCCAGGACCGATAGCCCCGAGCTAGCTAGCAACAATCTTAGCATGGCGGGCATAGCTAGCCTCCTTGAAGACCACCGTAGAGCTCTCTCTGCCGACTTTAAGTCTGCCATCTCAACTCTCGAAGCAAAACTAGACCGAATCCAAGCGACTGTGTCAGACTGTGTCAGACTGTGTCAGACTGTGTCAGGCAAGTGTCTGCCCGGGCAGATAATTGCTTCGCTCGAGTCCAATGCTAACTTGCAGGACGAGTTAGCCCTGGAGGCTACTTGTGCTACGCTAACAGACAGCAATGTTAAACTGCTGGCCAAAGTCACTGATCACAATTGTCGGTTTGTCAGAATCCATTGAGGGCCCTCATCCCTCGACATTCTTCCCAAAGCTGCTGATGGAGGTCCTTGGTAAGGGCGTCCTTGATTCGCCGCCGGAGTGCGACAGGGCCCATCGCTCACTCACCGACAAGCCCAAGCCGGGACAAAGGCCACAGCTGGTCATCATCCGCGTCCACAGGTACCAGCAGAAGGAGACAATTATCCACGAGGCCCGGGCCAGGAGAGGCAAGCTACAGTACCAAGGTACGCCCATCGCCATCTACGAGGACTACACACCCGAAGTGATGGAACAGCACTACAAATACCGAGAGGTGGTGGTGGTGGAGCTCTACAACCTAGGGCTCAAGCCAGCCCTGCATGCACCTTAGCCGCTCTGGTATTTGCACTGATCGTTTGAGCCGAGTGCTGATATTGCAATGAACATGAATGCACCTGCTACTGTTTACACTACATGGGACCCAAGTACTTGGACTGTTCTGAATGCTGTTTGAACTTATTCCTTCTATGGGTTTTAACCCTTAAAGTGCCATTTTGATTGCATCTCTGGGCCTTATTTTTTTTTATGTATGTTACTTGAGATCTATGTCAGGATGTATAATGATTCCCTTAAAGAAGGCAGATTACCTCAAACCCTGTCCATGGCATCCATCTCTCTACTATTGAAGAAGGATACAGATCCTACTTTTTGTGGCAGCTACAGACCAATTTCCCTCCTAAATGTTGATTGTAAAATACTGGCTAAGATGTTGTCCCTGCGCCTCCAACTCGTGATACCTTCTATAGTTCCGCTTGACCAAACAGGCTTTATGATAGGGAGACACTCTTTCTTCAATACCAGGAGGCTACTTAATGTTATTTTCTCACCCCCGTCCAATGTCCCCGAAGTCATAGTTTCACTCGATGTGGAAAAAGCTTTTGATAGGGTGGAGTGGAGCTACTTGTTCTTCATTTTAGCATCGGTAAACACAAATGGCATTCAATCGTCTGCCTTCCCTCTCCAACGTGGGACACGCCAGGGCTGCCCGCTTTCTCCCCTATTGTTTAATTTAGCCATCGAGCCTCTAGCTATGGCTCAGAGGCCACAATGGGTTTGAGGGCATCACTCGCCATGGTATAGTTCACAAACGTTCCAAACGTTTACGCGGATGACCTGCTCCTATACGTCTCCAACCCTGTGTCCTCTCTCCCTCCTATATTGTCAATCCTTGAGCAGTTTGGTCGTTTATCAGGCTACAAATTAAATCTCCCAAAGAGCGAACCAACTGGCGAAGACACTCCCCCCAACCGCTTTTCCCTTTAATATTGCATCAGACGGCTTCAGATACTTGGGGGTGTCCATCACCAGCTCCTTTAAAGATCTGTTTCCCAAAATATTTCAACCACTCTTAGCTAAATGCAAATCGGATCTATCTAGGTGGTCTTCCCTTCCCTTATCCCTTGTTGGCCGTGTCAATCTTATTCAAATGGTAATTCTGCCGAAGTTCTTATATCTCTTCCAGCATATTCCAATTTGCATCAATACATATTTTTTCACCAGTCTTGACAGTCAACTAAATGCATTCATTTGGGATGACAAACCCGCCTGTCTTAAAAACTACTACTGGGCCTCTAATATTAACCGACTCCTTTACTGGACTGGCCCCAAGACTCCTAACTCCAGCCCACCATGGGTTCACATGGAGATCTCCTCCTCCTCTAGCTCCTTACACTCTGTGATTTCCTCCCATCTTCCCGTAATGACGCACAAAATCTCAGTCAACCCAATTGTTACCAGTACTATTAAGATTTGGCTTCAATTCAGAAGGCAACATGGCTTACACAGAGCCTCAATCCAAGCTCCGATACTAAATAATCACTCATTCTCTCCATCCTGCTCGGACCCCACCTTCCGAATGTGGGCTGCCAACGGGCTTGTCACAGTCAGTACTTTACAAGGATGGGATTTTCTCTGACTTTGCATCCTTGTCAGCCAAACCTGCCAAACCGTCATCTTTTCCGCTTCTTCCAAATTAGGCATTTTGCTCAAAAGCAATTTCCCCATTTTCCCAACCGCCCCCCTGAGTCAGGAATTGACCAGTTTCTCACCCTTGATTGTGACCAAAAAAGACTGGTATCTACTATTTATGGGAAACTTGCCTCCTTTGACCTAGCCTCTACTACATCTATAAAAGAGTCCTGGGAGGGTGAGTTGGGTGTAGACATATCTGACAGTAAGTGGAGGGACATTCTTCGTGTGGTGCAAACCTCATCTATCTGTTCTAGGCACGGTCTAATGCAGTGTAAGGTGCTCCACAGGGCTCACTTTACCAATGCTAAACTAGCCAACATATTTCCTCTTAGAAGCGATGCCTGTAACAGATGCAAGCAATCTCCTGCCAATCACACACATATGTTTTGGTCATGCCCCAGCCTGAATGCCTTCTGGTCTAGTATTTTCAAAACCCTTGAGCAGGCCCTTAACACACCCATACCCCGTAACCCTCTAACTGCCTTGTTCGGCGTCCCACCAACACAGAATGCCCACCACGACCCAGCGGGTCATCGCCTTCACAACCCTGCTGGCCAGGCGTTCCATTCTTCTTAAGTGGAAGCACGTCTCCCCACCCACACATGACAGGTGGATACAGGAACTATTACAGTTCACTACAAGGATCCCTGACACTCTTTCATAAGACCTGGACTCCCTTACTTCTGCTGATCAATGACCTTACAATCAACCCTGATGCTGATGAGGTGTGAGTGAACCCGGTGGGGGGGGGGGGGGAGACCTTCACTTCCCCTTTTCCTTATCTCCCCAATACATTGACCATTACTTTTTTTGTCTTCTCCGTTTCCTCATGGAACTTTCAGTACCGTTATTTCCCAGGTATTTATTTTTACTGACTATTAACATGAAGAAGCATCTGTATTTTTATGTAATTTTCAGTTATTGGTCTTTGTATTTCGTGTAATTTCTACCCTTTTTTTTATGCTGGCGTTTTATGTTTTGTAACTATTTGGTTTATGTCTTGTTTATAATGTGATCATAGCCCATAGGGGTGAGGGTGGGGTGAGGTAACTATTTAATTTTCCTACAGACCATCAGTGCAAATCACCAGAAGTCGTTCGCGAACCGGTGAACGAATCAGTGAACGAATCTTTAAAGTGAACTGCATCAAAAGATTCGTGTCCCCAAAGGGAATCGAAATGCCCACCACTAGTGTGTTACTGCATGTAGCAGCTGCGTGTGTGTAAACTGCCCCGCCCCCTCGCAAGCAGGCGGGGGAGAGAGATCGAAAATACAAAAAATAATCAGAGAAGCATTTTGCAGTCTTTTTGCATATTAGAAACGGAGTTGGCGACACTAATACTGCAATATAATGTGTAGCAGCGATCGCTCATCAAAACAGGCCACTCATGGAGGTTAGCAGTCAGAGTTCCCAACGCGTGTTATGGTGAAGGATGAGGTCCACCATGAGGTAATTTGTAATGCTTTATTTCTTTATACAACGTTAAAATGTTCTTTGAGGCCTATTTAGAAGCTTGGTTAAAACATCAATCAATCAATGTTTATTTATATAGCCCAATATCACAAATGTTACATTTGTCTCAGTGGTCTTCACAGTGTGTACAGAATATCAGTATGACAATACGACACCCTCTGTCCTTAGACCCTCACATCGTACAAGGAAAAACTTCCAAAGAAAACCCAGTTTAAAGGGAAAAATGGGAGAAACCTCAGGGAGAGCAACAGAGGAGGGATCCCTCTCCCAGGACGGACAGACGTGCAATAGATGCCGTGTGTAAATTGAAAAGATAATACATTTGCAACATAGGTAGTCCAAATGTTTGGAAATGCATGTGTGTATAATAGGAAGATGAATCCACGAGGATATCCATCCAGGACCTATGATCCAGGACCACAGCCACGACTCAAGATCCAGCGCTCGCGATCCAGGACACAGGACCGCAGGATCATCCATGACTCCGGATCCCAGCGTATATAGACACCAAAAAGAAAGACATTTGGGGAAGCTGGGTTAATCGGAACATGAGTGTACACGGGTATAGACAGAGAGAAGGAAGAAGTAAGATGTCCCCCGACAAACTAAGCCTATATCAGCAAAACTAGGGGCTGAATCTAATCAGCCCTAACTATAAGCTTTATCAAAAAGGAAGGTCTTAAGCGCACTCTTAAAAACGGATAGGGTGTCTGCCGCCCCTAACACAAACTGGAAGCTGATTCCACAAATGTGGAGCTTGATAAGAAAAGGCTCTGGCTCCCATTGTACTTTTAAAGATTCTAGGAACAACCAACAACCCTGCATTCTTGGAACGCAATGCCCTAGTAGGACAGTAGGGTATAATGAGTTCTTTAAGGTAAGATGGCGCCTGCCCATTAAGGGCTTTGTAGGCGAGAAGAAGAATTTTAAATTCTATCCTGTGTTCTATAGGGAGCCAGTGTAAGGCAGCCAGAACAGGAGTAATGTGGTCCCTTTTCCTAACTCTGGTTAGTACACGAGCCGCAGCATTTTGAATCAGCTGAAGCGACTTGATTGACTTCTTAGTACTCCCTGATAATAAAGAGTTACAATAATCCAGCCTAGAAGTAACAAATGCATGGACTAGTTTCTCTGCATCGTTTTGAGGCAAGATATGCCTGATTTTTGCAATGTTACGTAGATGGAAGTAGGCGGTCCTTGAAATTGATTTTATGTGGGCGTTAAAGGATAAATCCTGATCAAATATAACACCAAGATTCCTTACAGTCTCACTGGAGGCCAAATTAATGCCATCCATAGTTAGTATGTCTTTAGATAATTTGTTTCGTAGATTCTTCGGGCCAAGTACAATAACTTCAGTTTTGGTCGTGTTTAACATCAAAAAGTTTAAGGTCATCCACGTTTTTAAGTCCTTAAGGCAGTCTTGAATTTTATTTAGATGATTAATTTCATCAGGCTTGATTGATAAATATAGTTGAGTATCATCCGCATAACAATGAAAGTTTACAGAATGATTCCTTATAATATTGCCTAACGGAAGCATATATAATGTGAACGAAATAGGTCCGAGCACTGAGCCCTGTGGCACTCCATGGCTAACTTTGGTTTGCGTGGAAGATTCATCGTTAACACGTACAAACTGAGAGCGTTCAGATAGATAGGACCTAAACCAGCCTAAAGCAGTTCCCTGTATGCCAACTAAGTGCTCTAGTCTTTGCAATAGGATATCATGGTCGATAGTATCAAATGCAGCACTGAGATCGAGCAAAACAAGAATAGAGACAAGTCCCTTGTCTGAGGCTATTAGCAGTGATGTACCTGAACGCGTTCAATGAACGATCGTTCATGAACGCGTTCATATTTTGGGCGAACGTGAACTGAACGTACTGTATTTCCGCTAGATGAACGTAATTGAGAACGCGTTCATTATCAGCACTGTATAACGGCGTTCAAAAGTGCGTTCATTCTCAGCACTGTATTATAACGGCGTTCAAAAGTGTGCCAGATTTCATATGCCTTTCAGCCGAAAACCCAGTTAAAACACACCGTAAACAGGCTTCAAAATAATGCGGAAAACCACCCAATCTGGCAACAGCAAGCTGCCTGTGACGCGTAAGCGCCTGTCACCCCTGGCTGTCGCACTAAAATATAAATATACTAAATATATCAGACTCCTCACAAGAAACAATGTGGAACCGCGGAACCGGCGAGCATTGAATGAAGTATGGACGAAGCCGAGAGCAGCTGCAGCAGCACTCGCTCAGAGTGAGACTCTACGGCAGGGGTGGGGAACCTCCGGCCTCCGGGCCGTATACGGCCCGCGAGACAATTTGGTACGGCTCTCGAGGTAATTTATAAACACACGCACAAAATAAAAAATGAAAGAAATCTAGACCGCAAAAAAATTAAACAAGCGAGTGCCTGTTTTTCCTGGCCAAGGTTAGGGTCCTTGAACACAACACGAGCCTAACGTGTCATCACGTGGTATATGTCTCGACTGACAGGGGTGCAGTTCTGACGGAGAGCACCAGCACTTCAGAAATTGCAGTACCGATAAGTCCATACACATGCCGCAGTTTCTGCGTGTCTGTGTCTTTAGTTGAAAGCCCAGTTGCGATCTGCTCATCTGTCATACTGATCAGACAGTCAATAACTGTGTTGTTATCATTAGCATCTGGTTAGCTAGCTATGCTAACGAATATAAGAAGCTTTGTCTACAACCAGTGAGGTAAAGGCACATCTTTATATGATCATTATAATTATCAAAAAAATAAGAGAATAAAGTAAACAGGTATAAAATACTATATGACAGTTATTAATAAAGAAGAATAGGCCTACAGTTTGAAAGGGGAGTGATTTGTCAAATATCCATAAATTAAAAGAAAATCTGTTTACAGTTGTGTTTGGGTGTTGAGAGATGTGTCCATAGATCTCCTAATGTTGCTCTCAAAGTGCACCAGATTGATGCTTTTAACTTCAACATTTAAAAAAAAATCTTCCCAGGGGAGCATGCCCTCCGGACCCCCCTAGAGGAGGTTAGGTCCCCCCCCACTTAAACCATGTTCACATGGATAGGAAACTAAATACATTTGCACACATCTTGTGTCCATATCTTTCTGTTTTGGTGGTCACGCCACACCCTGCACATGCATGCATACGCGAGTCATGGTGAGATATCTGGATTAAGAGGTTGCTTTTTCTTTGCACAGAATGAAATGAATGAGTTGTGATTTTAGTTTTTTTAAGCAGAGGTCAATAACTTGTACGGCCCTCTGAGGATATTGTAAACATTGAAATGGCCCATTAACATCGTACAGGAGACAAATAATAGCTCGCAGCAACTTATTGAAAAAAGAACTATGAACTATAAATTAGTTCATTTTTGAAACCATGAACTTTAGTTCAACATTTTGAATTATGAACTATGAACTGAACTAGTTCATTTTAAAATGTGTGAACTGTGAACTGAACTAGTTCATGTAGAAAGTGAACTTTCCCAACACTGGCTATTAGAATATCATTTGTGACTTTATCCAGAGCTGTCTCTGTGCTATGATGTGTTCTAAAGCCAGACTGAAAATCTTCAAATAAATCATTGTTTTTTAAGTAATCACACAACTGTTTTGCGACCGCTTTCTCAAGCATTTTTGAGAGGAACGGAAGATTAGAAATAGGTCTATAGTTGGCTAAAACCTCTGGATCGAGGTTGTGCTTTTTAAGAAGCGGTTTTATCACTGCTACTTTGAATGATTGTGGAACATAGCCTGATAATAAAGACATATTCATAATATTTAATAAAGAAGTGCTAATTAATGGAAAAACTTCCTTCAACAGCTTAGTTGGAATTGGGTCTAACATGCACGTTGATGGTTTAGAAGAGAGAATCATTGAATGTAATTGTTCAAGGTTAATGGCTGAAAAGCATTCTAGTTTACTATCTAGTGTAATATTAGAACTTACGTTTCCGGGAGCTGTTGATAACACTATACTGGTCGAAGGCAAGAGGTCATTAATTTTGTTTCTAAGAGTAACAATTTTATCGTTAAAAAAGCACATAAAATCATTACTACTGAGTGCTAAGGGAATAGAAGGCTCAATGGAGCTGTGGCTCTCTGTCAGCCTGGCTACAGTGCTGAAAAGAAATCTTGCATTATTCTTATTCTCATCTATTAATGAAGAGTAGTAGCTGCTCTCGCTTTACGCAGTGCTTTCTTATATTCATTGAGAGTAATATGCCAAATTAAACGAGATTCTTCAAGTTTAGTGGAACGCCATATCCTTTCAAGTTGTCTAGACTTTTGCTTTATTTTGCGGGTTTCGGCATTATGCCATGGAGCTAATCTATGTTGTTTTATTTTCTTCTTTTTCAAAGGAGCAACAGAGTCTAATTGTATTCGCAGCGCATCTATAGCACTATCAACAACATGATCAATTTGGGGTGGTGTACATTTTGTATAAGTTTCCTCCCCTACATGCAGACATGCTATCGAGTTAAGTATTGGTTGAATCTCTTCCTTAAATGTGGCTATAGCACTAACAGATAGGTTTCTGCTGCAAGAGCTTTTGACTAATGCTTTGTAGTCTCGTAATAGTACTTCAAAAGTTACTAAGAAATGGTCGGATAAAGCAGGATTATGCGGTTCGACTAATAGTTGCTCAATTTCAATACCATAAGTCAGAACAAGGTCGAGAGTGTGATTATAACAGTGGGTTGGTTTATTTACACTCTGACAGAAACCAACAGAATCTAATATAGAGTTAAATGCAACAGTAAGGCTATTTTTATCATCGTCAACATGAATATTAAAGTCACCTACGATAATTACTTTGTCTGTTTTAAGAACCAAAGTTGATAAAAACTCAGAGAATTCTGATAAGAATTCTGAATAAGGACCTGGTGCACGATACACTGTTATTTCCCAGGTATTTATTTTTACTGACTATTAACATGAAGAAGCATCTGTATTTTTATGTAATTTTCAGTTATTGGTCTTTGTATTTCGTGTAATTTCTACCCTTTTTTTTATGCTGGCGTTTTATGTTTTGTAACTATTTGGTTTATGTCTTGTTTATAATGTGATCATAGCCCATAGGGGTGAGGGTGGGGTGAGGTAACTATTTAATTTTCCTACAGACCATCAGTGCAAATCACCAGAAGTCGTTCGCGAACCGGTGAACGAATCAGTGAACGAATCTTTAAAGTGAACTGCATCAAAAGATTCGTGTCCCCAAAGGGAATCGAAATGCCCACCACTAGTGTGTTACTGCATGTAGCAGCTGCGTGTGTGTAAACTGCCCCGCCCCCTCGCAAGCAGGCGGGGGAGAGAGATCGAAAATACAAAAAATAATCAGAGAAGCATTTTGCAGTCTTTTTGCATATTAGAAACGGAGTTGGCGACACTAATACTGCAATATAATGTGTAGCAGCGATCGCTCATCAAAACAGGCCACTCATGGAGGTTAGCAGTCAGAGTTCCCAACGCGTGTTATGGTGAAGGATGAGGTCCACCATGAGGTAATTTGTAATGCTTTATTTCTTTATACAACGTTAAAATGTTCTTTGAGGCCTATTTAGAAGCTTGGTTAAAACATCAATCAATCAATGTTTATTTATATAGCCCAATATCACAAATGTTACATTTGTCTCAGTGGTCTTCACAGTGTGTACAGAATATCAGTATGACAATACGACACCCTCTGTCCTTAGACCCTCACATCGTACAAGGAAAAACTTCCAAAGAAAACCCAGTTTAAAGGGAAAAATGGGAGAAACCTCAGGGAGAGCAACAGAGGAGGGATCCCTCTCCCAGGACGGACAGACGTGCAATAGATGCCGTGTGTAAATTGAAAAGATAATACATTTGCAACATAGGTAGTCCAAATGTTTGGAAATGCATGTGTGTATAATAGGAAGATGAATCCACGAGGATATCCATCCAGGACCTATGATCCAGGACCACAGCCACGACTCAAGATCCAGCGCTCGCGATCCAGGACACAGGACCGCAGGATCATCCATGACTCCGGATCCCAGCGTATATAGACACCAAAAAGAAAGACATTTGGGGAAGCTGGGTTAATCGGAACATGAGTGTACACGGGTATAGACAGAGAGAAGGAAGAAGTAAGATGTCCCCCGACAAACTAAGCCTATATCAGCAAAACTAGGGGCTGAATCTAATCAGCCCTAACTATAAGCTTTATCAAAAAGGAAGGTCTTAAGCGCACTCTTAAAAACGGATAGGGTGTCTGCCGCCCGAACACAAACTGGAAGCTGATTCCACAAATGTGGAGCTTGATAAGAAAAGGCTCTGGCTCCCATTGTACTTTTAAAGATTCTAGGAACAACCAACAACCCTGCATTCTTGGAACGCAATGCCCTAGTAGGACAGTAGGGTATAATGAGTTCTTTAAGGTAAGATGGCGCCTGCCCATTAAGGGCTTTGTAGGCGAGAAGAAGAATTTTAAATTCTATCCTGTGTTCTATAGGGAGCCAGTGTAAGGCAGCCAGAACAGGAGTAATGTGGTCCCTTTTCCTAACTCTGGTTAGTACACGAGCCGCAGCATTTTGAATCAGCTGAAGCGACTTGATTGACTTCTTAGTACTCCCTGATAATAAAGAGTTACAATAATCCAGCCTAGAAGTAACAAATGCATGGACTAGTTTCTCTGCATCGTTTTGAGGCAAGATATGCCTGATTTTTGCAATGTTACGTAGATGGAAGTAGGCGGTCCTTGAAATTGATTTTATGTGGGCGTTAAAGGATAAATCCTGATCAAATATAACACCAAGATTCCTTACAGTCTCACTGGAGGCCAAATTAATGCCATCCATAGTTAGTATGTCTTTAGATAATTTGTTTCGTAGATTCTTCGGGCCAAGTACAATAACTTCAGTTTTGGTCGTGTTTAACATCAAAAAGTTTAAGGTCATCCACGTTTTTAAGTCCTTAAGGCAGTCTTGAATTTTATTTAGATGATTAATTTCATCAGGCTTGATTGATAAATATAGTTGAGTATCATCCGCATAACAATGAAAGTTTACAGAATGATTCCTTATAATATTGCCTAACGGAAGCATATATAATGTGAACGAAATAGGTCCGAGCACTGAGCCCTGTGGCACTCCATGGCTAACTTTGGTTTGCGTGGAAGATTCATCGTTAACACGTACAAACTGAGAGCGTTCAGATAGATAGGACCTAAACCAGCCTAAAGCAGTTCCCTGTATGCCAACTAAGTGCTCTAGTCTTTGCAATAGGATATCATGGTCGATAGTATCAAATGCAGCACTGAGATCGAGCAAAACAAGAATAGAGACAAGTCCCTTGTCTGAGGCTATTAGCAGTGATGTACCTGAACGCGTTCAATGAACGATCGTTCATGAACGCGTTCATATTTTGGGCGAACGTGAACTGAACGTACTGTATTTCCGCTAGATGAACGTAATTGAGAACGCGTTCATTATCAGCACTGTATAACGGCGTTCAAAAGTGCGTTCATTCTCAGCACTGTATTATAACGGCGTTCAAAAGTGTGCCAGATTTCATATGCCTTTCAGCCGAAAACCCAGTTAAAACACACCGTAAACAGGCTTCAAAATAATGCGGAAAACCACCCAATCTGGCAACAGCAAGCTGCCTGTGACGCGTAAGCGCCTGTCACCCCTGGCTGTCGCACTAAAATATAAATATACTAAATATATCAGACTCCTCACAAGAAACAATGTGGAACCGCGGAACCGGCGAGCATTGAATGAAGTATGGACGAAGCCGAGAGCAGCTGCAGCAGCACTCGCTCAGAGTGAGACTCTACGGCAGGGGTGGGGAACCTCCGGCCTCCGGGCCGTATACGGCCCGCGAGACAATTTGGTACGGCTCTCGAGGTAATTTATAAACACACGCACAAAATAAAAAATGAAAGAAATCTAGACCGCAAAAAAATTAAACAAGCGAGTGCCTGTTTTTCCTGGCCAAGGTTAGGGTCCTTGAACACAACACGAGCCTAACGTGTCATCACGTGGTATATGTCTCGACTGACAGGGGTGCAGTTCTGACGGAGAGCACCAGCACTTCAGAAATTGCAGTACCGATAAGTCCATACACATGCCGCAGTTTCTGCGTGTCTGTGTCTTTAGTTGAAAGCCCAGTTGCGATCTGCTCATCTGTCATACTGATCAGACAGTCAATAACTGTGTTGTTATCATTAGCATCTGGTTAGCTAGCTATGCTAACGAATATAAGAAGCTTTGTCTACAACCAGTGAGGTAAAGGCACATCTTTATATGATCATTATAATTATCAAAAAAATAAGAGAATAAAGTAAACAGGTATAAAATACTATATGACAGTTATTAATAAAGAAGAATAGGCCTACAGTTTGAAAGGGGAGTGATTTGTCAAATATCCATAAATTAAAAGAAAATCTGTTTACAGTTGTGTTTGGGTGTTGAGAGATGTGTCCATAGATCTCCTAATGTTGCTCTCAAAGTGCACCAGATTGATGCTTTTAACTTCAACATTTAAAAAAAAATCTTCCCAGGGGAGCATGCCCTCCGGACCCCCCTAGAGGAGGTTAGGTCCCCCCCCACTTAAACCATGTTCACATGGATAGGAAACTAAATACATTTGCACACATCTTGTGTCCATATCTTTCTGTTTTGGTGGTCACGCCACACCCTGCACATGCATGCATACGCGAGTCATGGTGAGATATCTGGATTAAGAGGTTGCTTTTTCTTTGCACAGAATGAAATGAATGAGTTGTGATTTTAGTTTTTTTAAGCAGAGGTCAATAACTTGTACGGCCCTCTGAGGATATTGTAAACATTGAAATGGCCCATTAACATCGTACAGGAGACAAATAATAGCTCGCAGCAACTTATTGAAAAAAGAACTATGAACTATAAATTAGTTCATTTTTGAAACCATGAACTTTAGTTCAACATTTTGAATTATGAACTATGAACTGAACTAGTTCATTTTAAAATGTGTGAACTGTGAACTGAACTAGTTCATGTAGAAAGTGAACTTTCCCAACACTGGCTATTAGAATATCATTTGTGACTTTATCCAGAGCTGTCTCTGTGCTATGATGTGTTCTAAAGCCAGACTGAAAATCTTCAAATAAATCATTGTTTTTTAAGTAATCACACAACTGTTTTGCGACCGCTTTCTCAAGCATTTTTGAGAGGAACGGAAGATTAGAAATAGGTCTATAGTTGGCTAAAACCTCTGGATCGAGGTTGTGCTTTTTAAGAAGCGGTTTTATCACTGCTACTTTGAATGATTGTGGAACATAGCCTGATAATAAAGACATATTCATAATATTTAATAAAGAAGTGCTAATTAATGGAAAAACTTCCTTCAACAGCTTAGTTGGAATTGGGTCTAACATGCACGTTGATGGTTTAGAAGAGAGAATCATTGAATGTAATTGTTCAAGGTTAATGGCTGAAAAGCATTCTAGTTTACTATCTAGTGTAATATTAGAACTTACGTTTCCGGGAGCTGTTGATAACACTATACTGGTCGAAGGCAAGAGGTCATTAATTTTGTTTCTAAGAGTAACAATTTTATCGTTAAAAAAGCACATAAAATCATTACTACTGAGTGCTAAGGGAATAGAAGGCTCAATGGAGCTGTGGCTCTCTGTCAGCCTGGCTACAGTGCTGAAAAGAAATCTTGCATTATTCTTATTCTCATCTATTAATGAAGAGTAGTAGCTGCTCTCGCTTTACGCAGTGCTTTCTTATATTCATTGAGAGTAATATGCCAAATTAAACGAGATTCTTCAAGTTTAGTGGAACGCCATATCCTTTCAAGTTGTCTAGACTTTTGCTTTATTTTGCGGGTTTCGGCATTATGCCATGGAGCTAATCTATGTTGTTTTATTTTCTTCTTTTTCAAAGGAGCAACAGAGTCTAATTGTATTCGCAGCGCATCTATAGCACTATCAACAACATGATCAATTTGGGGTGGTGTACATTTTGTATAAGTTTCCTCCCCTACATGCAGACATGCTATCGAGTTAAGTATTGGTTGAATCTCTTCCTTAAATGTGGCTATAGCACTAACAGATAGGTTTCTGCTGCAAGAGCTTTTGACTAATGCTTTGTAGTCTCGTAATAGTACTTCAAAAGTTACTAAGAAATGGTCGGATAAAGCAGGATTATGCGGTTCGACTAATAGTTGCTCAATTTCAATACCATAAGTCAGAATAAGGTCGAGAGTGTGATTATAACAGTGGGTTGGTTTATTTACACTCTGACAGAAACCAACAGAATCTAATATAGAGTTAAATGCAACAGTAAGGCTATTTTTATCATCGTCAACATGAATATTAAAGTCACCTACGATAATTACTTTGTCTGTTTTAAGAACCAAAGTTGATAAAAACTCAGAGAATTCTGATAAGAATTCTGAATAAGGACCTGGTGCACGATACACTGTAACAAATAAGATTGGCTGCAAAGTTTTCCAGGTCGGATGCGTAAGACTAAAAACGAGGCTTTCAAAAGAGGTATAATTACATTTTGGTTTAGTATTGATAAGTAAACTTGAGTCAAAGATTGCTGCAACTCCACCTCCTCGGCCCGTGCCTCGAGCAATATGAGTGTTGACATGGCTGGGTGGAGTGGCCTCATTTATGCTGACATATTCTTCATGTCTCAACCAAGTTTCAGTGAGACAGCATATATCAATATTATAATCTGATATTAAATCATTTACCAATATTGCTTTAGATGCTAGAGATCTTATGTTTAAGAGACCACATGTAATCTTCCTGTTTTGTTGCACTGTAGTAGTTGTTACATTTACTTTTATTAGGTTATTATGTATGACACCTCTATTAGGTTTTACCTTAAATTGTCCTTGGGCAGACACACACACCGCTAATATTGGGTATTTTATTGGGTTCGGGATTCCTATGGGTGACTGCCTAGGAGAGAGCGCAGAGAAGCGTGTAAGACTGCGACTCTGCCTCCTGGTCTCAACTCCAGTTTGTCATGGATTACGTCCACAAAGCCCTGAAATGTTTGCCGAAATGAGATCTGCACCATCCAAAGTAGGATGAATGCCGTCTCTCTTAATCAGACCAGGTTTTCCCCAGAAGGCTGTCCAATTATTTACGAAGCCCACATTGTTTGCTGGGCACCACCAAGACAACCAGCGCTGAAATGATGACATGCGGCTATACATGTCATCATTGATCAGATTGGGGAGGGGACCAGAGAAGATTACGGTGTCCGACATTGTTTTAGCATAACTACACACCGACTCCACATTAAGTTTTGTGCATTCTGATTGGCGTAAACGAACATCATTACCACCGACGTGAATAACAATCCTACTGTATTTACGTTTATCTTTAGCCAGCAGTTTAAGATGCGCCTCAACGTCGCCCGCTCTGGCCCCCGGAATGCATGTGACTGTGGAGGCTTCGGTCTCTAAATTCACGTGTCTCATAATAGAGCTACCAATAACCAGAGTTGGCTTCTCAGCGGGTGTCTCGCTGAGTGGGGAATATCTGTTAGATATGTGAACGGGTTGGTGGGGACCTGCGGGTTTCGCGTTATGCCCCTTCTGAACAGTCACCCAGCCTCCCTGCTGCTCGGGAGTTGCCGGGGGACAGCTAAGAGGAGCTACATTTTGCCGGTCCGCACATGCTAACATGGGCTTTACTTTAGCTGAGTTACTTTCTAAGATGCGGAGCCGGGCTTCTATGGCTATGATTCCCGCCTCCAACCTAACAACTATACTACATTTAACACATGTATCGGTACCAGTAAAGGAGGTAGCGAAGTAACCAAACATGAGACAGGAAGAGCAGGAAATAGCACCAGAAGGTGGGGAAAGAGCCATGGCTAGCTATCAAGCTAAAGTAGCTACCGTTAGCAAACCCGAAAAGAGTGTAGGCAACTGTGGAGTTACAGTCGCTAAGAGAAGGAGAGTTGTGAGTGATTAAGCTGTAGTAACGTGTGATTACAACGTCAGGCAGTTGCCGTTATCAAGAGTTTTAAAACGATCGTACAAAAAACATAACAATCACGCACACACTCAGACACGGTAAAAAAACGTGAGGCTTCCTCTCTAACCTCTCATCCCAGCTGATCACCTGTGCCCACAGGTTAGTTACCTCCCGTGCTCCCAGGTGCGCAGATTAGACGATGACGCGTTCACACACACAGACAAACCCGTGCACAACCCAAAGCAAATTGGCTCCAACACACCAGCCCCTAATTGTGACTGTATACACCAAAACACCAGTGGAGTCAATTATTAATAAAGAGCACGAGAGTATCTCAGTCAAAAAGGGTCCAAAAAGGGAAAAAGTAATCCGAACATAGGGATCTATGTCAGTTCTTCATTCAGCTTCCCGGAGAAGACAGATCTTGGTGACTGGTCGTTCCAGTATGCTGCATTTTGTCTGGACTTTAACAGACTGCACCAGTCCATGTGCGTCAGGAAAGGTCTGCAGTATCTTCCCTAGCAACCAAGGTCCACGGGGAGCAGTAGAGTCTGCAACGATGACGATGTCTCCTGTGACGAAACTCCTCTTCTCCTTTGTCCACCGTTGACGTTCCTGTGGTAAGTACTCCCGGATCCATCTGCTGCCAGTAAGAAGGTGCTCAGCTTTCACGCTTTGTTTCATTCCTAATGTTCTTCAGTACAGCTGTGCTATCCGTGCAGAAGGTTGAACCTTTCAACTCTAGCTGCAGATCAGCTCTCAGCATCTTGTCAACTCGCACTGCAAGCACAGCAGCTGTTGATTCCATTCTCGGATTGTCACTGTCTTTGCTGGAGCAACTCGTGCTTTCCCTAGCAGGACAGCTAGACGAATGTCCTTCCTTTCATTCTGCAACCGCAGGTATGAAACTGTGCCGTATCCATGCTCACAGGTATCAGAGCAAGTGTGTAGTTGGGCACTTGTGGCCTGTCCAACATCTTTAGGTTTGTCACCTTGGCACACTGAATATGCTTAGCTTTTGAATGTCTTCCAGCTACTTCACCCACTGCAGCTGATTCGTTTGTATTATTTCATCATCCCAGCTGTAGCTTAATCTGCACAGGTGTTGCAGCAGTAGCTTGCTGTTCAGTGATGTCCCATTAAAGCTTGCGCCGCAATCGAACACAACTCTCAAGGTCCCCTTTTTAGGCTGATGCACGCCATGATGAAGGATGTACCACTCTTTCTGCATAGCCCTTTTGTATGACAGCGCCCAGAAAGTTGACATACTCCTTGTTAAATGTTGCATTTTGCTTGAATATCCTTTTAAGACACAGAGCCCTTTGCTCAGCAACATGGCGATTGTTTGGCATTGAAACGTTCTCCTCTCTGAAAGGTCATTTCAGAGCGTAATGTCCATCAGTGAGGTTGGCGGAACTTTTCATGAATTCCAAAAACTCATGATCTTCTCTGGACATTTCTGGCTTTTCATCAACTGATCTCTCATTGAAGTCGTGGTTGTATTGCTTTACCAGCAGTTCCTCCAAGCTGGTTAATGATGCGATTAACTGCAATGGTGGGACAGCTGTTTACAATTTGGCGGTCTCCTCTCAGCAGTCCATTGACAACCCACCCTAGCAGGGTTCTGACAGCATAAGGTCCATCATCATCGCTGTTCAACACCTCCCATGGTTCCATGAGTTTTGAGGCATTAGCTCCAATTAGCAGCTCCACGTCAGCGTCAATGACAGGACGTTTCAGAGTTTAAGTGGGGCCATGCACTTAACTCTTCCCGTTTTGGAATGTTGTCACGAGTCACAGGCATTACAGCTTGTGTGAACACATCAGGTAGCTCGTAGTAATTGTTACTGTTGAGTGCAGCCACCTCCAACCCAGAAATGATGTGACTACCCACAAGCTTTTCCTGATTCATTGTTCTCAACAGGAATTTGGATTCTCTTCCTGTCATCTTAAGCTCCCTCATCGGTCGCTCTGGGCAACAGGTGGCCGTGCTACCAGGATCTAGGAAGGCATAAGTGTGTATCACTGTGCTGCCGTTTGTAGCCTTATCTCAACAGGCACAATGGGCCAGGCACACTCCTGTCCTCCAGCCCCAATATGGCCACATGTTTTGGTAGAAACTTTGTGATCCTCTGTTGATGTTTCGTGCTGTATGTCCTCTGATGAGACTTCCTTTCTCGGTGAATGGATGTGGAGGATGGTGGGATGTTTTAAATCACACACTTGGCAGTACAGGCGGCGGCGGCAGTCCTTACTCATGTGTCCAACAGCTAAACAACCAAAACAAGCACCCTTTTCTTTCAGAAAACTAATTTTCTCTGTGTGCATCATCCTCTCCATTTTGTAGCATGTCTCCAACTTGTGATCCTCCAGACAAGATATCCTTCTTGGCCTATACGGTAGGCTATTCTCCTTTTGCTTTTCAGGTGCAGTTCCACGATTGACAACTTCAACGGAAGTAGCAAAACTGCTTCCTTTCTGGTGGCCGCGAGGCTGGGATATGTTGTTTCCACTTATGTATTTTGGTGAAGAGATGGACGTGTCTTGAATGTTTCCAAACAGCGGATCAGAGGCAATACATACTTGTCGCTCAACAAACTTGACAATATCGCTGAAACCTGCTTGACGATGTTGCCTCTCCTGTAGCTCGTAAGCAAGGTTTCTCCATCTTTCCCTCATTTTATAGGGCAACTTTGGCGAGGGGTTGAACTGACCTTCTGAACCTTGTGGGATGAATTCTGTAGCAGAGGGTCTAAGAGAGATTTTCCTTTTGGCTCTGTCTAGATATGAACTCATTCATTTGAATCAGCCCTTGAGCTTTGAACCTCAGATCCTCGTCTGTACCTGAGCACATTGGCCTTTGCTGTATAGGCAGCAATTCCACTTTGCAATTCCAGCCACTCCTTGCGTTGTCTGATCTGCTCCTCTTCACACTTTCTGGCTGCTGCGAGGCTAAGCTCTTCACACTCCAGTGCATGTTTTTCTTTGAGGATAGCCGCCATAGCACTGAGAGCAGCCGCTTCAGCCTCCGCCTTGATACATGCAGACGAGATGGATGATATGTTGGACCTCTGGCTGGAGCGGCCAGCTGATGTGCACGTTCTTCTGGCTACATTAGAAACACTGTCATTTGATATCATCAATCAGCACATTAGTTTTGGTTGCAGCGTTGACATTTACCACATGATCATCAATTGAATGTGTAAATTGCTCCTTTGTAGTTTGCAACCACCTTTCCATTTTATTCATCATTTCTCGATTGCCTGTGTGTGTGTGTGTGTGTGTGTGTGTGTGTGTGTGTGTGTGTGTGTGTGTGTGTGTGTGTGTGTGTGTGTGTGTGTGTGTGTGTGTGTGTGTGTGTGTGTGTGTGTGTGTGTGTGTGTGTGTGTGTGTGTGTGTGTGTGTGTGTGTGTGTGTGTGTGTGTGTGTGTGTTCGAGAGAGACTCCTTTTCCAACCTCCAAAGGTTGTCCTACATTTTTATTTGTTTTACAGAGATGTTTCACAGCTGTCTGGGCCTAGTGGCCCACAGGCGGCGTTTATCCAGCAGCCACACCATCTGTGCCGGCCCCCAGGTCAAGATCTACTGTGGCTCAAGGGCCTTCACCAGAGCCATCGCCACCAAGGACCAGCAGACCAGCATCACTACAGCTGCCTCCACCTCCATCTGCGGCTGCCACCAGGTCAAGATACACCTCAGCACAAAGGCTCCACCACAGCCATCACCTTCAACCCAGCCAGCAAGGAGGTCTCGTGGAGGTCTCGTATAGCACTTGTACCCCCCACCTACACAGCAGCCCATGCACCATCACCCCCACCTACACAGCAGCCAGACCCACTGTCTTGGAAGACAGACAAAGACCTTGACACTGTCTTGACATTTATAATGAATAGTTGGTTGAAAGTTCTGATGTTCAATATTGTAAATAGTTAGATTTTCCAGTTTCTTATATTTATATAAATAGTTGGTTGAAAAAAACATATTTATAATAAATTGTTGGTTGAAAAAAAGGTTGAATGCTCAATTTGTATTTGTACACATCACATGAACCTTGGTATGTAATATGAAGTCATTATTCAGTCCTGATGTATCTCAGTCCCTGCTGTGCTGAAAGTAGAGTGATAAACGCCTATTTTACTCAAAATTCGAATTACATTTTTTTCATTTTAGACATGAATTACACATTTATACACAGTGTTATTCAAATATTTCACTGCTTTTGTGATCCTAAGACTTTGGTAACCAAATCTAAAACACCAAAACATTTCGATCACATGAGTAAATTTGTGTTTTCACAAGAGTTTTGAAGATCTTCCAAAAATCGGATGTAACATTTTAAGCTTTTGAGCTACTTATCTCACCAAACAGTGCTCTAAGGTGAGTAATTTGCATATATAGCAATACCAGAGATTGTCCTGAACATTTTGATATTTAACACATGGGGTGCCATGTTAGAAGAAATACATTTGGGGATTTAAGAAAACATAAAAAATTCGAGAAAATACCCTTAGACTCCAGAGGGTTAAAACATAACAATCACGCACACACTCAGACACGGTCAACACGGTTGAAAAACGTGAGGCTTCCTCTCTAACCTCTCATCCCAGCTGATCACCTGTGCCCACATATATAGGTTAATTACCTCCCGTGCTCCCAGGTGCGCAGATTAGATGATGACGCGTTCACACACACAGACAAATCCAGAGGCGCGGGAAGGTATTTTTTAGTGGGGGTGCTGAGGTGCTGGACTCCAGTGAACACTATTACGGGCACTATAGAGCAGTGGTTCCCAAACTTTTTGTGCCCAAGGCACACCAAAGGACAAGTAAAAATCTCAAGGCACACCTATTGTGCAAAATAGCCCTTATAACACGTGTTATCACTGATATCATGTAAAATATCTGTAAATGTGCATAATTATTTACTAATGCCAAATAAAATGTGACAAAGACAACTATATTACTCATGAAATATTTATTAACGAAATATTTCAGAAATGAATTTGAAACGTTATCAAATTAGGCTTCATCAAAGCAGCAACACACTCATTTAAACCAGACAGGTCACAACATTACAAATGAGACAAAGGAAATTCAGCACAGAGAACTGTCAATGCAAGGAAGCTGCATTGTCCATGGTCCTGAACTACAAATTATAAATGTAACATTTCAGCAGAGATGGGGTCGTTACTAAAAAAAAGTAATATATTACATATTACTTTAAAAAAGTAATATATTACACTACTTCGTTACTCTCTACATAAAGTAACTCGTTACTTTACTTGCAGGGCCGGCCCGCCCCTCCCTGCAAGCAGATCACGCAGACTGCTAAAGTTTCAAATGTTCTCTTTAGTTCAGTTTCCATTGTCGCATAAGACTGATCCAGATCCTGAATGTTTTCCTATCTGACCATGGCTGTCCTCTGTCTCCTGCTATCTGTATATTTTGCGCAGTCTATCTCTGCTCACTCTGTTGCGTCGGCGTGTTCTCCTGCGTGTTGGCCATGTGTTGCACTGGAACCAGACACCGCAAAGACTTCAGCCGAGCACGTACGAACTGCGCATGCGTGAGTGGCAATAACTCTCCTTACCAGCAGGTGGCGGTAGTGTGTATTCGTCATTCAAAACAGGCAACAACCGGAAGACAGAGAAGAAGAACAGACTGTGATATAAACAAACAACAAATAGCGTGTGCGGTAGCTCCACCTGTGTTCCACATGTGTTCTTTGCAGGTGCTTGTTGAGGTTTGACGTGGTGTTTGCAGCAGTGGATAACAGCTTCTGGCCTGGACACAGTTTGCACCTCACAGTCACATTCCTGTCTATTCTTCGGATGAACTCAAACTAATGGGCATACCTCCACCCCTCGAGAGTTATCGCTGACTCAGCCATGTGTATGCAGCACTGCACGTGGAGATGTGGACGCGCAAGTCGCGCAGATTACGTACATATAAACCTACAAAGTACTGATATAGTAAATTAATTTATTTTTATTTTTGTGTAGTTGTATATTGCAATAATAAGGTATGGTTGTCACAAAATCCCACGGCACACCCGGACTTGCCTCACGGCACACCAGTGTGCCGCGGCACACCGTTTGGGAACCACTGCTATAGAGCATGCACAAAAGCACTCCCCACACGCAAACACACAGTACACCCGCGACTGTTACAATGAAGGCTCGATAATCAGCTCATGGCATATAGGCAGGGGTAAAGTGCTTTTTTTTTACGAGTGGTGAGCGGACCTCACCTCCTCTAGGGGGGTCCGGGGGGATGCTCCCCCGGGAAGATTTTTTTTAAATATTGAAGTTGAAAGCATCAATCTGGTGCACTTTGAGAGCAACATTAAGAGATCTATGGATACATCTCTCAACACCCAGATGAAACACAACTGTAAGCAGATGTTCTTTTTCTTTATGGATATTTTACAAATCACTCCCCTTTCAAACTGTATTCTTGTTTTACTGCCATATAGTATTTCATAACTGTTTTTCCTTTATTCTCTTATTTTTTTTATAACTATAATGATCATATGAAGGTGTGCCGCGGAAATAATCTTTTCAATAATTTGTGACCAAACCGTTTGAGACCCACTGAGATAATTTAGACTAAAGTTAACTATCTAAACCAGGGGTGGGGAACCTCTGGCCCCCGCGAGACAATTTGGTACGGCCCTCGAGGTAATTTATAAACACACGCAAAAAAGAAAAAAGATCTAGAAATCTAGACCGCAAAAAAAATTAAACAAGCGAGTGCCTGTTTTTCCTGGCCAAGGTCAGGGTCCATGAACACAACACGAGCCTAACTTGTCATCACGTGGTATATGTCTCGTCTGACAGGGGTGTAGTTCTGACGGAGAGCACCAAAACGTAGCTCAGCACTTCAGATAAGGAGCCGTACACATGCCGCAGTTTTTGCGTGGCTGTGTCTTTAGTTGAAAGCCCAGTGGCGATCTGCTCATCTGTCATACTGATCATACAGTCAATAGCTTTGTTGTTATTAGCATCTGGTTAGCTAGCTATGCTAACGAATATAAGAAGCTTTTTCTACAACCAGTGAGGTAAAGGCACATCTTTATATGATCATTATAGTTATAAAAAAATAAGAGAATAAAGTAAACAGGTATAAAATACAGTACTATATGACAGTAAAAAAAAGTTGTTATTAATAAACAAGAATACAGTTTGAAAGGGGAGTGATTTGTAAAATATCCATGAAGAAAAAGTAAATATGCTTACAGTTCTGTTTCATACTGTATGGGTGTTGAGAGATTATCCATAGATCTCTTAATGTTGCTCTCAAAGTGCACCAGATTGATGCTTTTAACTTCAACATTTAAAAAAAAATCTTCCCGGGAGGAGGTTAGGTCCCCCCCACTTAAATCATGTCCACATGGATAGGAAACTAAATACATTTGCACATTTGTGTCCTTATCTTTCTGTTTTGGTGGTCATGCCACAACCGTGCACGTGCATGCATACGTGAGTCATGGTAAAATATCTGGATTAAGAGGTTGCTTTTTCTTTGCACAGCATGAAAGAAAGAAGAAATAAATGGGCTGTGATTTTAGTTTTTTTAAGCAGAGGTCAATAATTTGTACGGCCCTCGGAGGATGTTGAAAAAATGTAAATGGCCCTTGAGAGTAAAAAGGTTCCCCACCCCTGATCTAAACCCTCAGAGAGGCCTTTAGCTCACCTGAGCCTCTCAGTCTGAGAGGAGAGCTCTCCTCCAGCTTGTTGTGGAACCAACAGCTCCGTATGTCCGTTAGTGCAGCTAGCTAACTGCTAACCAGATGCTAACAACACGGTCCCTGCAGCTGGCACCGGTCCCTCTCTCTCTCACACACACTATATGCCCTATGTCCACACACACACACACACCCAGCCAGGCCACTATCAGTTTTTTGTGCCATTTTGCTGGATTTATTTGTACATTTTTACAGCGTTGCTGCCCGTAGTGATAGCCCTCTACATCTACTACCCAAAAATAAACATATGGACATGGGTTACTATTTAAAATGTGCAAATCTATTTAGGAACCTATGTGAACATATTTTAATTGTGGGTGGACCTCAAATCCTATAGGGGGGTCCGGGGGCATGCCCCCCTGGTAAGATTTTTTTTTTTTTAAATGTTGGACTTAAAGGTGGGGTAGGTACGTTTGAGAAACTGGCTCGAGATACACTTTTTGTTATATTTCATGGAATGCTCTTAACATCCCGATAGCAATGAATATCTTTTTTTTTTTAATAAACGTTTTATTTTTAACAATTTCACCCCAAACAACATTTTAAACAGAAACATCAAATATAAACAATCAACACAAAAAAAGGAACTATTTCAAAAAAAGGAACTAGGCAATGAATATCTTAAGTGCTTTGACAAAAAATCCATAAAAAAATGTCATCCGTGGAAGCCGTAGTACTGTAAAAAGTACAACCAATCATCTGAGCCAGCCCGGCAAAAATAACTGGATGGCCTACCTGCCTGTCAGCCTTCCATCGGGGCACAAACTTATCTCGTGCCCTCATTGGTCATGTGCGCGTTCGTGTGTGTTGGAGGAGGAGGGGCTCTGTAAGGAAGTGGCAGATTTTTTCCGGCTGTGTATTTTCAAATTCTAGAGCACTCGAGCTGGTTTCTCCAAAATTACCTACCCCACCTTTAAATGCATCAATCTGGTGCATTTTGAGGGGGAAATAAAGAGACTACACCCATATGAAACATAACTGTATACATTTAAATAATCATACAATCATAAAAACATGGCCATAACCAATAACATACCATATATCCAATATGAAAAAACATTGAAATTTGTTTATTTATTTGTTTTTGGTTCATTTATAGTTGTGAGTGTGTCTGTGCTCTTGAACCAGCCTCTCCTGTCTCCCTCCTCTCCCCCTGCTCCACTTTGAGGCAGCAGCAAAGACTAGTTTTAGCTTTCAACAAGTTTTAATAGTTTATCTTGCCTTTTTTCACCTAGTTAACGTTTTTTTATTATTAATGCATATTTTACTAATCACTCCCCCCTCAAATGGAAATATGTGTTTACATAAATGGTGACCAAACCGTTTGAGACCCACTGAGATAACTTAGACTAAGTTAACTATCTAAACACTTTACCTCACCTGTGCTGTAGTTATCAGCCTCTCAGTCTGACAGCAGAGGACTCTCCCCCCACCTTGTTGTTGAAACAGCTCCTTATATCCATTAGCGCAGCTAGCTAGCACCAGATGCTAACAACAATACACGTAACCGGTGCGCGCGCTTTATCTCACTCGCTTGCGCCCGAGTTTGAATGACACACAGAGACGAATCGAGGGCATTAGTATATGATCTGTATGAAAGTGGCCATGTCGGCAGGCCACATCATGTAGACAGCCAGTCACCGTCTGTGAGGCAGAGTCAGACCCACTTTTGCGCAGCGTTGCGTTCACAATACATACATTAAAAAAAGAAATTCCTCAGGTCAGCAGGCCACTTAGCGGGCCAGGCCATCGGGAAACCTCCCGGTCCTCCCGATGGCCAGTCCGGGCCTGCACAGAGCCGAGCTCGAATGACACAAGCACACTTTTATTTCCATGCAACTCTCTGATTGGTCTGGTGTCTTCTTGCCTCTGTTGCATTCACTGAACACGGGAAATTCCAGTCCTGTCGTCCTCCCTAGTGTCATGATGAGGTTCACGTAAAGCACAGTTAATGTATTATATTATTGAGGTATTTGTCCGGGGCTACAGAAAAAACATTCGGGGCAGGCCAAAATATTATTTTACCAACAATGTGGAATTTATTGGCTACATATTACCAGTGTTGTGCTAGTTACTGAAAACCACACTTTACTGATTACTTACACCAAAAAGTAGTGCGTTACTGTGAAAAGTAACGTTTTAGTTACTTAAAAAAAGGGCTCCCATTATATTAATGCCCTTATAGCAGGGGTACTCAAATACAAATCTTAAAGGTCCAAAATAAATGTTTCAATAAGACAAAGGTCCGTTTATTACGGTCATTTAAACTTTTAAACAATTGCAACAAGATTCTTAACACGAGGTTGCAAAAACAAAAATAATCTGTAGTTTTCATTGTAGCAGTTTTCATTGTTATTGTGTCTGTGCTTGACCCCTCAGAGTCGCAGTGTAAGAGCTGCACAGTTATGAATAAAGGCAGCTGCACCCTCTTTCATCCAGCATTCCCATTATTGCTTTATAAATGTCTTGCCCCCCCCCCCCTTGTGTTGTGTGTCCACTGAGGTTCGTCAGGCCCAACACATCTTCAACAAACTCCCCCTTTGCCTCATCATAAAAACTCACAAACACCAGCAACTGAGCAATGTCAGCGGTGTCAGTGGACTCACCCACAGCTAAGGAAATGCACTGTGCATTTTTTATTCCATCACAAAGCTGATTAATCAAATCACCAGCCAGTGTTTATGTTCTTCTGGTTGCTGTGGAATCTGAGAGGGGGGATGGTCTCCATCACTTCAGTCATGCATTCTTTATACTTCAGTTATTATCCAGTGGAAAGTCCTTACCTACTGGCCTAGTTAAATCTAAGTGGTTACTTTTTTTGGCTGGGCAGTGTAGTTTTACACACCGTCTTATTTGACTTTCTCAGGACTTAAAACTGTTTTTTGGGGGCAGACCCCCTCAAAGAAAAAAATATATTTACACACGTAAGGTCATCATCTTAATAGTTGTTATGCTCATCCGTGAGCAGAGCATCAAGTTGACGTGTATTACAGCTGAATGCGGCGATTACCATTTTGTTCAGCAAAACGCCTCACAAACGTATTAAGATCAACAGCTTTAGTGCGTTTTGATTCGATGCTGAGTACAGCCAAACTGACAGTCTCTTCTCTGTCAGTGTAGACCGCAAATACCTCATTCCTTCAGTACTTGGGTCCGAATGCTTCTCGTTTTGCACCGTCCCGTTCAAATGAAATCGCCGCCAATCATATGTCCACGCTCGCGCCAGGACCGGGGGAGGGGTTACATGACATGCATCTTGTGCTGCATTCACTTGCACTCGGACATTAGAGACTTTCTCTCATAAATGTCCGATGAGCGCTGTTTGCAGTCTATGGACATAGCGGATAATTTTGACTCGTTGCATTGTGGCGATGTCTCGCAGATAACACAGATAATACATATGAAAAGTATAATTTGCTCAGAGTCCAGAGACAGTTGTGGTTCGGTCCGGATCAACTGGAGTCCGTACTTTGAGGATGCCTGCCTTATAGCCTTCATTTCAGTACTGTTATTGCATTGGAGAATAATACAATCTGTTGATCAACTTGACATGCATTATATGCAATCTGGATAGCATCGATATTAGCTGGCTTTACATTTTTGTATATTCTTTCTCCAGGTAGTTGGAAAAAGTTTTCCGTTTCATATGCCATGTGCCGCCCGGACATGCTATCATGCTAACTAGCTCCCTGAAAGCGGGTGACTCCACTGTAGCAATAGCCTGCATGTGTTCTACAACATACCGTGCAATGGCTTTATCGACATTTCCCTGGCTAGCAGTCCCTTGGTTAAAATCCAGCCGCTGTTGCTTAGGTGCAGGTGGAAGTGGAGTGGCGTCGGCTGAGTCTCTGTGGTCTTAGCTACTAGCTTCGTCCCAGCATGTTGTTTTTGCAGATGTCTTAAGAGATTTGAATGACTGGTTTGGGCAGTAGATAGACTCTTTGACCCGCCAGGACACAACTTACATTTAACTAAAACGTTCTTTTCTTTGTGCTCGACAAAAGTGAAATAGTGAGAATATCTCCAGGTGGAGAAACTAGACTTGAGCTCCGCCGCCATGATAGTCTTGTTAGTAAACAACACAAACACGCCCACAGCCCGTCTCCGCATGTGACACAGGGAGTATCTAAGTACATTTACTCAAGTACTGTACTTAAAGAGCCTGTGACACGAGTTTCCCCCATCATCCAAACCCATCAATTTGAGTAAATATTGTCCCCTTGAAAACCGTTACTGAACTGATTTTGGATATTTGTACTTTGATAACCTTTAATCTGCCCTTCAATGTTGACCATTTTCTGGATCTTCTCGGGGATTCTTCAAGTCCCGCCAAATGATGTGTGACGTCATTGCGGGCACAGCGCTCCAGCTGCACCGTTCAGGATCCCAGCTTCTGCATGTAAACGCACGATGGCGCACACAGCAGCGAGCTCAGACAGCGATGACAGTTTACTTTTGAACGTGTCTGAGAGCTCATATGAGGCTGAAGGATCGCTTTATGTTGTATCTGTTAGAAGTTTAGGAATGAGGTGCGTCAATATGGGCGATCATACGGTCATGTAGCCAGTGGTGGAATGGGACTAAAAATCATCCCGGGACTCTCGACCGGCCCACTTCGGTACCGCTAGTAAATTGTCAACGGGGGGAGCGGGGGATGTCAGGGGCGGCGGGTGCTGTAGATAGTAAATGTAAATATGTAAATATTTGTGTCACTGCATCCTGGTAAAATACAAATATAATGTATAATGTCTGTGTCTTTGACATTAGCGCTGCTAGCCACCTGTGCCCTGTACTACGAAGCCAGTTCAACAGACCCTGGATATATTTGAGTAACAAACAAACTAACAACAACAAACTAACAAACGAGATCTCGCTAAGCAGTCCTACGACGCTGGTTATCAACTCGGTAAATCAAGCCAGGGTTTCTCTCTCCAGCTGAGAGCGCGTTCACGTCTAAGACACAAGTGGATCTGACTTTAATTACATTTGACTCGAGTGTTTCGTCAACATAATGTGTTAAATAATACTTCTGCATACAGTCTGTGACACTGTGAGTGTTGCACGGCCAGATGAGGCTGGAGAAGCTGACTCAGATAAGGAAATATATGATATTATATGTTTTTCCTGTATTTCCTTTATCCTGTAATGTGACTTGAGAGATTTAAACTCCGCACACTGAGTTGATCTATTTTCTATAGACGCCGGAGGCGGGCAGCGTCAGGTAAAATAAGTTATTTAGCCTTCCCAAACCTGAGCCTCACGCGCCGCCTATGGGGGATGTGCTAGTGACTTATCCGACCGGCCCACTTCGGTACCGGCGCATCGGGATTCGTCCCGATGGCCAGTCCGCCACTGCACCCAGCCCACGTAAACTGTCAACGGGGGAAGCCTCGGGAAACGGTGGACCTAGTGTCCCGATCGGAGTGGGAATAATAATAATAATAATCCGTGCATTTTATCCATTAATTTCCCCAACATTGTGGTAAAAAAACCACACGTTTAATCCATGTTGGTGTACTACAACTACAAAAAGCATCGGTTTGTTTTCTCATCAGGAAATGCAGACCGGCTCAAACAAACGATTTGTAATCATCATCCTCACGATCATTTAATGTATCATATGTTCGCCGAATTGACATGAAAGCACTAATAAATGTAGTTTCATCCACTTGAGTTTACAACTACAAAAATAATCGATTTGTTTTTATATCACATCCTACGGGAGGAAATTCAGTAGCTCTCACTACCGATTTGTAATCCTAATGTAATCATCATCTTCACCACGATCATTTATGTTTATGTTTGCCGAATTGACATGAAAGCACTGACGAATATGAATATACTGTAGTCAACTTCATTAAAACGTTATTAACATTACATTACATTGCATTTAGCTGACGCTTTTATCCAAAGCGACTTACAATAAGTTCATTCGACCAGGAAGACACAACCTTGAGGAAAACAGAATCATATAAGTACATCAGGTTTCATAGAGCCAATCATTCAAGTGCTACTCAACTGGCTTTAGATAAGCCAGTCCTTTATTAGTATATAAGTGCTCTGTTAGCAGTTCTTTGTTAGTCATTCATTAACGTACCTAAACTCAGTAATTCACCATTTATACGCATGACAACACACTTTGTCCGTGTTTGGCTCTCTCGCCGCACAGTGAAGCGTTCCCGCATTGACGTCACTTCCGGCTTCCCCCAAAACTTCAAAATGAGTTGAAGGAATTTCCCGCGATGTTCGAAATTATTGATATTTATCGGAACGGTATCGCTTTTTTTTTTTTTTAAACTGACGGTTCGAGATGACAGTTGTTGGGATGCTGTCACGGGCTCTTTAAGTACAGTTCTCATCTCTGTTCACCTGGCTGTTGACTATATAAAAAAACTAACGCAGTAACGGAGTAACGCACCATGTAGTAACGGTAACTGAGTTACTGAATTTAAAAAGTAATGCGTTAGAGTACTAGTTACTGCTAAAAATAACGGCGTTACAGTAACTTACTTTGTAACGCGTTAGTCCCAACACTGCATATTACACATATTATGCACAGCGGGAGCAGCAATAACCTTCAAATAATAATTCAGACAGGGGAGCTCCACACCCCCTGCCTGCCGCTAGGGGGTGCTGCAGCGCTCTCAGCACCCCCCTTCCCGCGCCCATGGTGTGTGCCTATTGAGCTGTTTAGAGCCATGTGGGACAAAACCCGATCCTGCCCCTCCCTCTCACTGTCTAAGTCAGGGGTCTGCAACCTTTTTGACCAAAAGAGCCATTTTGCTCCTTTTTCCCCAAAAATGTTTTGTCTGGAGCCGCAAAACATATTTTATAGTTTTTTATTGTTATATCAGAGAAAAACCAGTTTTTTTGCATTTATTAGGCTGTTAACCTATAATAAGAAACAAATAACTCTTATAAGGAGAATTAAAAATAATACACAGGCCTACTTTAAAATAAATTAAACAGCACTTGGGGAGTCCTCTGAACATTTGAAGGAAAAAAAAATATTATTAAAATGGGCCCACTTTGAAATAAATAAAACATATAGCTGCACCCTAAAAAGAGTTAAAGGTAGGGAGGTAAGAATGGAGAAACCAGCTCAAGTGCGCTAGAATTTGAAAATACACAACCGGAAAAAATATGCCTCTTCCTTCAGACTTCCTTACAGAGTCCCTCCTCCAACACACACGAACGCGCACATGACCAATGAGGGCACGAGATAAGTTTGTGCCCAGATGGAAGGCTGACAGGCAGGTAGGCCATCCAGTTATTTTAGCCGGGCCGAGGCAGATGATTGGTCGTGCTTTTTACAGCGCTAGGGCTTCCGGAGATTAATTTTGGTATTTATTTATTGTCAAAGCATTTAATGTATTCATTGCTATCGGGACGTTAAGAGCATTCCATGGAATATAACAAAAAGTGTTTTCTGAAATAAATTACATACCCCATTGAATTATGACAGCTGGCTTCCTCCCTTGTTGTTCCTCGATACGTAAAGGCTGCACCACCGTTGACAACTTCTCTCTACATATCAAACATACCGGTAAACCAGCATCGTTTGCTGTGAAAGCAGATAACTCTGTCCACACAGAACTAAATCCTGTGTTCCTCCGGTACTTTTCTTTGATTTATTATCCATAGTTCGCTCATCGAGCCGGGGGTCAGGTTATTCGCCTCCAAGAAAAGGCGCTCGCGCGTGACCGTAGCAGGATGTGACGCATATTTTAGTTGACCTAGTTAAAACCGTTTTGTTTTTTATTTATGTGTCACGGTATCACCTCAAAATACAAGATACGAAACATTTTCAACCATGCAACAAAATATAAATAGTCCTACAAATACTTTTATTTATTTCCTTCTTATTTTTGTCTAAGCTCAAGGGAGCCAGAGCAGAGGGCTTAAAGGGCCGCATGCGGCCCGTGGGCCGCGGGTTGCCAACCCCTGCTCAAGTGAACGGTGACTGTAAAAACTACACTGCGCATGCTCAGAGTATTGTCCTATTTAATGTGTGTGGCAAAAAAATAATGACCATAGGAGCATAGTGCTGCCATCCCCACCATACATCATCTCACATAATTCAGAGCTGATTGGCTGTAAATACGTGTGCCGCGAAAAGTGTGGTGTGTGAAGAAGAGGAGAGAGAGGTGCCAGGAAGTAAGCTGCGCATGGCTTCCCTCCACAAAAAAGCAATAGCCGCGTTCACACTGCGGTACTTTTCCCACAAAGGTTCATGCGAACTTAGTTCATGATCGCGTTCACACCAAAAAGAGCCGGTACTAAAAGTAGTTCATGCGAACCTTTTTACCCCCTCGAAAGTCCCTGCTAGAGAGCAGGGACTTTTATAGTTTTTTATTGTTATATCAGAGAAAAACCAGTTTTTTTGCATTTATTAGGCTATTTATTACATAAAACTGTTAACCTATAATAAGAAAGTCACTGCTAGAGAGCAGGGACTTTCGAGCGGCTCTTTTTGAGAAAAGAGCTATATTCCTGATTGGCTGAGCAAATTGCAAACCACGCCCCGTAAAACTCCCAAAAAGTTTTGTGAAGTCGCCATTTTATTATCCTCGCATTAGCATTATTAGCATTAGCACAGCGCAGAAACGCAGAGAGACTAACTTATGGCAACACAAAAGAAAACATGGGAGCGGTGGAGATGAGGAGGTGTCGGCGTTCTGGCGATTTACTCGGAAGGCTTCAGTAGAAGCTGCTGGGACTCCCAGCAGCTTCTACTGAAGCCAGTCCCCAACTCCGGGGACTTCCGGCCGGGGACTTCCGGCCGGGGACTTTGGGCGGCAGTATACGCCGTGAAGTGGTTTGCGGCCTGCCAGTAAACCCAAAGCAGAAGAAGAAGAAGTGACGTCAGCGGCTTCATTTGCCTAATCCTCCCCCAGGGACTTTTTCTGGTGTGAACGCGATCTGTACTTAGTTCATGCGAACTAAAGAGTTCGCATGAACTAAGTTCGCATGAACCTTTGTGGGAAAAGTACCGCAGTGTGAACGCGGCTAATGGGATTTCTCCATAGGATTTTAGAAAATAGCTCCAAATAAGATCTGTGGGAAACAAACCTGTTCGATAAATGCACGTTTTGTTCAGCCGGATAATATCCACGTCTACCCTACTTTTATCATTTTCGAATCATAAATCTATCGATTAGATTTATGATAGACTTTTGAAACTACAAGAAGATAAGGAGGACTTTTACAAAAAAGTAATAGAGATTTTTGTCCAGAAGGATAGGCAAATGGACTTCATCTTCAAGTCAAGGTAAGACCGCAATTTCCCCCCTCCCTAGTCGGCTTCTCCTCCCCCTAAACCCATCACAGCATGATGGGGTCTAATGGCCAAAGTTTAATATATCTGGCCCTTTGTATTCATGGCAATAAATATGTTATCGCACCTAACAGACTTGAAGTCTCTCCTGATTGAACCAGCTCATCTGTAATAATACCAGCCCATACCACCTGGCTGGCGTCTGAGTCGAAGTGGAGCTCTGCGCCCGTTATTGATCAAGAGTCACCCTTATCTCATCAGTCCAGAAAACCTTCTTGGTCCAGTCTTGACGTTTGAACGTGTGTCTTGTTCAGTGGCGGTTTCAGCCTCCCTCACCGTGGCCATGTCTCTGAACACCTGAGACTTCTGGGCCCTCAGGTAGGTCACAGTTCTCGAATATGACAGCACTTGAGGATAATGGCTTCCTGGTTTGATTATTCTCAAGTCTTTGGCACTTAAAGGTCACACATTATTCAAATTGCCCTTTTTGATGTCTTTTATACATAAATATGTGTCCCTGGTGTGTAAGGAGACTAACAAAGTGTCAGAAAATACAACCCTCTCTTTCCCTCCTTACCCACATCTCTAAAAACGGGGGTACAACGGAGCTGATCCAGATTTGCTGCATTCATGACGTCATTACTAACATGTGAGCTGGCTTTACGTTGAACTCCTGGCAACGTCCCACCCACGTCCCCATATACAGTCGCTAGCTGAATCCCCATCCCCCAGCTGTGTGTCTGTGTACTCAGCAGGATGTCTACAGAGGGACTTAGAGTAAAGTTGTTATATTTATAATATATATAAGGGCACTGTGCTAGCGGTAAACAGTGAATAAAGAACATGTCAAGCTATGTGCTGTATCAGAAACAATGTGCAACGTTTTTTGGAAGTAATATGGTCTGTGTTTACATTAGCAAGCATTGCTAACACCCAGAGCTAACGCTGTACTGGAGAGAATATGTGTGAAGAAGCAGGATATAAAAGGTACTGTACTTGAGGTAAACCCGCGAGAGATAAAGCGTTTGAGCTCCATACTGTTTCAGAAATAATCCTTGATGTGGTTTGGAACATAATAGGGCGTTTAATCACGGCAGCGTTTAGCTGAGTTTCTGCTGGCAGACAGCCTTCTCTTCAGAGCTCACTGCTTGCATGCAGACCATAGACTATATATATAAATGGACGTAGGGTCCGTGACGTCACCCATAGAATTCTGCAGTTGCCGTGAAGCCCTTAGTAGGCGGAGTCGGCCACTAACGGCTCAACAGTGACGTCAGAGTTCAACTCTCCAGCCTTCTCCAAATAAGGGCAAATAGGCGGAGCCGAGGCGGGACCTGCTGCCACCGAGCTGGAAGTTCCAGAGCTAGCTGAAGCTACCAAGCTAAGCTAACATGCTCCCCATCTGCACGCTGCCGTCGCATTTTACGTTTCTAAGGTAAGCGGACATGAAACTATTCAGCAAAACTATATATAATAATCTAAGTTATTGAGTTTTTAGCATAATACTTCAGAATCTTAAAACCCCTTAACGTTTGTATGCAATTGTGCTAAATTCAACACTGGAATCAAGCAAATATTAATATGTTTGCATGACATTAGTTATTTATATTTTGATATCACTTAACTACACGTTTAATACATTTAAGTCAAGCTAAGGTACACGTGATGGTAGCTAGTTAGTGCTCTTACCTGTGAGGCCTCCTCCAAACAGCATAATAACCAGACTGTATCATTAAAACTAAGTACCCGTTCTAGATCCTTGACTTTAGACAAACAATTCAAGAGACAACATGTATTTAAAGACCAATCTTTATTTGAATGTGCCTCTTAACCTGAGATATTAGTTATACAGTAATAGTATTGACAATCTAAAAAAACTGAGCAACTCAACAGTCAACTTTATGTTTCTTATTGTCAAAAGCATTTATTATTTTCATTTTCCCCTCTCATATTCAGTGTGAACGGATTGAGACAGCGTGGTGTCCAGAGGGCTGCAGAGACTTCAGGGCGAAACCTCCGTGTGATGGACGTCCTGTCTGTTGGTGTGGAGAGGACTGAGGGTCTTTCCTCAGCGAGGAGGACCAGGGCTGATAGAGGAGCCCATGCTGGGCAAAGCTGATACCAACTGCACAGGCCTAGTCTGTCACGTTATTTGACTAAATGTGTTCACTTATACATTTAATAGGTTTACACCTTCTGTCCATATGTGCTTTTTATTTAAAACATTTGATTAACTTTTGGTTCACATTTCAATACATTGTATTTGTATTTGCACTCCTTTTGTCCATTATTCTTACTGAACATGTTAGATTACACATTCACATCTGACTGAAGATTGGCCCCATTTATTTGTGACGTTGCAAACTCTGCGGTACAAGGCACAAGTGATGTGAAGCTCATAAAGTGAGGCACATAGAAATAATCAGCTGATGGAGTGTAGATGTGGAAATAGCTGCATTCGATCAGCTGACTGTTTTTACAATAAAAGTAGTTTCTTAGTGAATGTCCTGTACTGGTCTTAACATCTCATAGCATCAGCTTTTAATGATCCTCTTGGATGTTCTTCTTGACCCTCAGAGAAGGAGAACATGTTGGTTCTTTCAGGCATGTCCTTTCCTCACAAAAATGACAGGAAACATAAAACATATTATTGCAGAACAAGTGTGTTATTTATGAAAGCGGTGTGTTTGTGTGTTTAGGGGCTGTAGATATCATTATTTTGTAATTGTAATGTTTTTCTTTTATTTCAACAGTGAGCTACAAAGACGATCAGATTATGAATGAACAGTATGAAGTTCATCAACATTGAAATATATGTTATTATCAAAATAATATTTAACTGTTATCAAAACGTAGTGCAACTGTAGAAGCTTGCTCTGTTGTCTCACTGAAAGAATCACTTTTACCACGTTTTTTACAGACAATATTGAGAGATAAATAGTAGCAGTTCTCACTATGTGTTAAATATCTTTGCCTTCAATACATTAAATTAGAAAGCTGACAGTCATATTGCTTGTTAACATCTAAATGTAACTTTTTGCATGCAAAAAACCCTCAACTTAACTGATGTGTAGGTGATCTAGTATTTAGTATTGTTTAATGGAATGTATATCAGTGTATTAAAGTCAATACTTCATTCATTTAAACCAATATCTTTCTTGATTCTTTGTACAGTATGAAAAAAGAGTCTTTGTACCTGTGCTGAAGTTCACTGCTGTGAGGAGTCCAGTTCTGTCTCTCACTCTCTGGTCCAGCCTGTCTGCATCACCTGGACACCTTAAACAAACAGATATATATATGTAAAGTACCATGTGTACAAACAATATAACTGATTCTCTTCTGTTGAACATGTTGGATTGTGAATTGTCCGAGTCAGGGTCCTTTTTATTTTACTGTAACTTTGGAAGTTGTGTTACCAATGCTTACTGTTTATTTGATATCAATTTGGTAATGCAATTAATAAAAACAACAAGGTTTGGGTTCGTTCTTCAGATGACTGTGACGTTAACGTGTAATCTCGATAATGAACTCCAGCTCAACCAACCATATTGTAATATCTAAGTAATCATCTTGAAATATGACATTAATAATTGTAATATACACACATCTTATTGTGAGGTTGATTTCACATACACTACTTCGACATTAGCTTGTCTACATACTTGAGCATAGCCAATTTAAATTAACCTTAGATGCATACAGTTCTACCTACATAATAAAATATCTCTAAGTTACAAGGATGTAACCTTATTTTATAACCTCAAACAGAAGCCGTTTGTTCTACAGTATTATCCCACTTAACGCTTAACACTTGTCTATTTCGTTTTAACCTTTATATACAGTCTATGGTTTTAACTTGGAGGCTACGATTAGCATTGTTAGCACCGATGTAGCTACCACTAGCTTACATGCTAACCCAAGCCTTACCATTCATTACGTAGCTGATTAAAATCATTAACACATAAATAAAGCACTCGAATTTCACTTACCGCATTCATGCACCGTCTGTTTTAACCGCAGAGCGAGTCACAATAGTCCGATATATAAGCATGAAGAACAAACAACCACGGCCGGCTACAAGTTGTGTTTCCTGGATGAGCTGACCAGGCAGAGTCCCTGTAGCTAGCTTCACGGAGCAGCTAGCAGAGAGACAAGAAGCTAACAGCAGCAGTCACTTGACAGAGCCGTCACTCAATGTGACCACGCCCTAATTTATGCACACACTTTAAGACCTAATATAAATAAAAGGGTCGCGTTAGAAAACAATTCACTCACAGATCCATAATCATGAAGGTGGAATCTAACTATATCGATAATAAAAATGTATGGAGCCAGGGGTAGAAACATGTTTTTTTCTGCTGTAAAGTTGGGCATTTTAACATGGGGGTCTATGGAAATTGCTCCTTTCTGCAGCCATCGCCTATCGGCCAATATATGAACTGCAGTGTGTGACACTTCCGTATTGGCTTCCCGGCTCTTCCCCACAGTTTGCCGCTTGATGCAGACGCTTCAAAGGGGCGTGGCCAGCAGCAGCTCAGTTACATTTAAAGGGCCAGACAAAGAATCAGCACTTTAGTAACAGGGCTGAAATACAGGGGTATGAGGCATGCTACAATGGGTGATGTTCGGTATTTTGAGCAAAACACTTCAGGCAAATGTTTTGTATTGAGATGGGCCTATAATATATTGTTCAAACATAGCATAATAGGTGAGCTTTAAGTTGCATATTTTGTCTCAACATGTTTCTTGCCACCCTGTTGACTATTTGCAACAAAATGTTTGATGGCTCTGTGATATCTGACTTTTGAAATGCTTGACTTTTCAAAAGTCAGTTAAATCTCATTTAGCATGAGACAAGGTGCTGCCTAATAGTTCTGCATACCTTCATATTGGTGTTGATCTGATATGCTACATTCCAATACAAGTTCATACAGCTTGGAGTTGGAAAGTATAAGCATACAACAATTGAAAGTAACTTTCTAGCGGAAATTAATAAAAGACACATTTCAAATTTCGGGGATTTAAAAAAAAAAAAAGTGTTTATTAGAAAATCGTTTCTAAAACAAAGTTGATCCTATCGAGCACCAATGGATGAAGAGGTGGACACTGTGAAGGATGGGAGCTCATCTGTACCGGCTCCTCTCTCTATCACTGGACTTCTTGGAGGAGCTCCCGTGGCCTCTCTCACGGACATCTTTCCCATGCTTTTGTTTGTGCTCTCTCTCTCTGGAGCGGGAGCGCTTCTTCCTGTCCCGCCGGACATCCTCGCTGTCCTGGAAATGTCACAGAACATTTGAGACCGTCAGGGGCCGAATGGAACTACATCCGGGTACAGTGCATCGCATGAAAAGGAATCATCTTTTTAAATATGATGCATTGCTGCAGAATAAACTAACCAACAGTACATAAAGGAGGCAACACGTGTTCAGCCTTAACACGCGCACACATCGATGCAGCAGAAACATCAGACACAGTGAAGGGAAGGATTCGCTCCCTTGTAGATGTTGTAAGTTGCCCACTTACAAAGAAATTAACAGGCTATAATTGTAATGGTAGGTTTATTCTAGCAGTGAGAGTAAGAATATAAAAAAGAAAACCCAGAAATTGACATTATTAAAAAAATTAGCATTTAACTTTGGGAAATCAGTATTTGATCCCCTGCAGAACATGTGTTAGGACTGGGTGGAGAAACCCTTGTTGGACACAGAGGTCAGGCGCTTATTGTAGCTGGTCTCAGGCCTGTGCACATCTCAGGAAGGATGTTGGTCCACTCCTCTCTGAAGACCCTCTCCAAACCCTGCAGGTGTTGAGGCTGATGCCTGGCCTCTGGAAGCTTCAGCTCGCTCCACAGATATTCTATGGAATTAAGGTCCGGAGACTGGCTAGGCCCCCCCATCACCTCAATGTGCTTCTTCTTTAGCCCCTCCTGTGTTGCCTTGGCCGTATGTTCAGGGTCATCGTCCTGCTGGAAGACCCCTCCATGACCCATGTTCCGTGTCCTGTCTGAGGGAAGGAGGCTATCGGACAAGATGTTAGGGTGCATGGCCCCGTCCATCCTCTCCTCGATGCAGGGAAGTGGTCCATGCTGACGGGGGGATGGTGTTCTGGGTTATAGTCAGCATTTCTCTTCCTCCACACGTGTCGAGCTGATACCAAAGATCTCGATGTTGGTCTCATCGCCTTCTCCCAAGCCTTCTCTGAATCCTTCAGAGGTTCGTTGTCAAACTTCACACGACCTCTCATGTTCTTCTTGAGCAGGGGGCCTTCAGGCGCTGCAGGATTTGATCCATTATGGTGTAGTGTGTTACCAATACTTTTCTTGGCGACTGTAATCCCAGCTGCTTTCTGATGGTCTTGTAGCCAATAATAATACATTTTATTTGGGGGGCCCCTTTCATAGCACCCAAGGACACCTTCCAGGGCATAGGGGCAACATAGGGAACCATTAAAACAGTGGATTTAGTGAAGTATCAGCCGGGGTGAGACAAGACAAACAACAGGAAATGGACGACAGAAGGACACAGGGTACAGTTTTACAGGTGGGTTTGGAATGTTGCTATGGAATCAGACTGTGGGATATGTAGTGGCTGGGGGTTCCAATCCCAGCCTGGTGCAGGTCTACAGTCTGGTCCCTGAGGTCCTAAGACAGCTCTTTAGTCTTGCCCATGGTGGAGAGGTTGGAATCTGATTGGTTGATTCTGTGGACAGGTGTCTTTTATACAGGGAACAAGTTGATATTAGGAGTACTTTTTTAAAGGAAGAGGACTTATGTAACCATATGTATCTCTGGGAGCCATAATTCTCGTTCATTGCAAGGGGATGAAATACTTATTTCCCACAATGAAATGCAAATCAATTTACATGTTGTACATTTCTGGATATTCTGTCTCATTAGTCAAATAAACCTACCATTAAAACAGACTGTTTGTTGTGTCCTCGTGTGTATATTGCTGAACATAACTATGAACAGATGTATGTCATTCATGTAAAGATGGAATGTACAATATGCTGTGACAATGTTTGACACTAAATACAAATAAAAAGACATTTACAACTAAATATATATAGACTGTTCATTTCTTTGTAAGTGGGTTAACTTTCAAAATCGGCAAGGGATCAAATCATTATTTCCTTCACTGTATAGTTGCACAGGGACAGGGAACACTTTAATGCAAAGTCAATACTTTTACTTTAAATAGATTTTGCTAATAATACTTACATACTTTTCGAAAAGTAACGTTTTAAATGCATTGTTTGTGGTGAAGTTTTCACAGTGTCACTGGAGATAGTGACGCTTGTTAATGGGGAAGAATATTCTGTCCACAAAGCAAGTAAGGTTGTGTATGGCCCCTGGGATCCCCACATGTGTGGACCCGGACCAAGTTCTAACCGGACCTGCAGCAAAGTCCTGCATGAGGGGTTTTATCGGTGTTTCTATAGTGAAGTAGGAGGCTTTGCTAAAGCAACACATTTCTTGTTCATTCCAGCGAGTAAGAGGCATAGTTGTGCACATGACACTGAAACAGAGAAGTGCTTCCTATTTAAAGTGGACCTATCATGCTATATTTGAAACACATATTGTAGGGCCATACCTATATAAAACATGTCTGTGAAGTTCTTTTTTCAAAATACAAACAGATTGCAGCCACGCCTCACACTGCTCAAACCCCTCTTTTGAAGCCCTGTTAGAGAAACGCAGATCTTGGGTCCTTAGCTTGAACAAAATAAATAAGAGGAGGCGGAGCTAATGCCTGATCAGAATTCTACCGGAGTTAAATTCTGCTGTGATAAAACGCCATCCTGTTCTAAAGCACAGCAAGGATTATTTCTGAAACAGCATGGAGCTCAAATGCCTTCTCTCTCAGGTTTATCACGAGGTGAGTTCCTTTTATTTCCTGCTTTTTAAACACATGTGCTCTCCAGCACAGGTTAGCCCTGAGTGTTAGCGAGGCTAATGTAAACAAAGACGTCCAAAACACGTCAGGCATTGTTTCTGATGGCAACTTTCTTTGGGTCCGCCGCCAAATTGACGTCAGTTCGGATGGAATCTGTATCCGCTCGTTGTACCCCCGTTTTTAAAAGATTTGTTAGTTATGTATAAAAACATCACAAAGTGCATTTTGCATGATAGGTCCCCTTTAAAGCAGACACATTTAACCTCCAGTTTCTTTTATCTTTCTATTCTTATTTAATTGCTGCTCTTTCTGCCCTTTTTATTGTGAGTCTGGTTTAACCACTGCACAGTGTTTCATTCTCCATGTACACAGCTAAAGATAACATCTAAACATCTCGAAAACTGCATTGGATTCAGTCAAATGGCTGCCTCCAATAAAACACACACACCAAACACTCAGGTTAGTGTTGTGTGGGAAACGGGTGTTTAACTCACACCGCCTGATTCGGATAAGGTTAGATCATCACATACAGAACACATACATATGAACATTGGAAGAGCAGTACACAATGCTGTAGTTCTGGCTGAGGCTACCTTGTGCTTTTTGGACTTCCTGCTGTCCTCGTCGTCTGAATGGTGATGGTGCCTCTTGTCCTTGTGTTTCTTGTCAGAGTGGCGATGGCTCACCGCCTCCTCTTCTTCCTCAATTAACAGGTCATACTTGGAACTTTAGGGAGAGTTATGGAAATCTCCATGAAGTTGAGAAAGTGAGAGCAGATCAAACGGCCACCACACAGAGTGTACAGCTGAATATAGCAGACCTTTGTTATGATGTGGAACACTGGAGGTTGGAACCCCAGCCTATTAGCTAGAAGGATACTCTTGTTTGGGCTTCACTTGATCCTTCAGAGCCAGTTTGGATCGGTTGCCCTCATCCTTCTCGTAGGCTTTGAAGTCATCTTTAGAGTACTTGCCACCTATGACAGAGACAGGGCTATTACCTCAGGAAACGCACTCTGTGAGCTAAATCACGACTGCAGTGTCCTTTACAATGTGCACTGCTGCATGCAGGAGGCAGACACTGGGACGTCCTACTTGGTTATATCATTGCAACGTTGATGTTGATGTTCTGGCTGCTGAGCAGAAGATTGTGTGTCAGCATGCTAGCTTGCAAACTGTGAAATGGGACTGGGTGCAATAGGACTTCCTGTTGTGTTTTTGCATACTGCATTTGAAACACTATGTATTAAGACATATTCATCAATCTTTTGTCTGGCATAGTAAAAGTAAGGTAGTATGGGTATTAAAACTCAGGTTGAACACGAAATACAGAATTAAGGTTTGGATTGCTGCAAACTTCAGAACATAAAGGAGAGATATGGCGCGTTCCCACTACAGCGCGGAGCTCGCTTTAAGCGTGCCGTGCCCGGCCTGGTTTTGGTTGCGTTTCCACTTGGTGTAGTTCCGGCTAGCGGGTACTATTTCACAGTTTTCTGGCCCCATAAAATAGAGGTTCTTTCCGGGCCAACGACCAGGCTGAGTCGGGCTGAGTATGCTAAACTAGAGAGAGAATCGCTGGCAAGGGAGCGACAACTACAACAAGATGAACATATTTGACCGTGATTTAATTGTAATACACGTTTCAACATGATGCCGAATTAACAACATACTGATACCGGTTAGTAAAAACCATGAATTAATGCTTTGACAAGTCTGCAGAGAAAACCCTTTAAAATGCGTGTTTTCTAAATGGAGATCGGCTAAGCTAACGTTATATATGCTCCGACCGTCCACACTCACAACGGCCTACAGACATAAATAACCAGCACCTGTATTCCCCATGACACAGGCAGTCTGTGGTTTGTACTTATTTAGCTTCTGTCTAGTTTCTGAACAGATATGAGGAGCTGTGAGCTCCGAGTGCTAACAGCTAACGGCTGATGTTGGTTTTTTGGTTCGCATTGAGGATGACGCCACGCCTCCGCAGCGTTACGGAGCGTCCACACTACAGCTTCAAAAATAGCTTGGAGCTGGGCGTGTCTGGAGCTTGGGGATTTTATTCAAGCAACACGGCCAACAACCAATCACATGAAACTTCCGCCCCCGACATACAAAGCAAAAACCCCCGGGGATTGTATGGGAGCAATATATATATAAACTCCCCAAACAGGCGAAAACCTACCAGTTTCCCCCACTGTCTCTGCCACCTCCCTCCATGCTGGTTCCTCCGGTTTGTATCCCGGTAGGTGAAGAGGGTCTGGTCATACAAAACCGGGTGATTTGCTACGGCGATAGTTAGTTTCTCCTGCGACTTTTTTTTAAATATAGAAATGAACGGCGGGATATCTCTCCCAGCTTAGACGCGGTTTGATTGGCTACGGCTTCAGCTGTCAGATTTTGGGAAACGGGATTTGATTGGCTGGCGCTGGCTACTCCGGCGTCTCAGGCGACAGAAGTTGAACATTGTTCAACTTCTGAGACGGACCACTCTGCTACCCACAATTCAGTTCGGCGAAAAAGCGCGGCTACGTGACGTCACCCCATTGAAAGTGAATGGGCAGATTGGAGCTTTCGACGCTGTAGTGTAGACGGGCCGTTACTATAGTAACTGCCCCAGCTACTAAACTGTAATGGAAACGCAGCATAAAGTGAGCCTGGCCTCACAAGGCCTAACTATACTGTACTAAGCCATGCGAGGCCTTGCAGTGGAAATGCGCCAATATTGAAAAACATGCAGACCCTGCAGCAGTGGCCTGGGCCCACCCACATGCACGTCTGGCCCACCCACAGCCAATCAGCGCTTCATAGCGCAGAGCCAGGAAGCCCAGAAGAAAGTGCCACACACTGCAGTTCCTCTAGTGGCCGACAGGGGATGGATGCAGAAACGAGACATTCCCATAGACCCCCATGTTAAAATGCCCAACTTTACAGCAGAAATAAACATGTTTCTAGCCTGGATCCAGTAAAACTTATTCTGGATATAGTTAGATTCCACCTTCAGGACAATGGAACAGGGAGTGAATTTTTTTACCGTGAGTAAATTAGTAAGTAAAGTAAGTTTTGCCGTGAGTGAGTGAAGCGTGTACACATGTGCTTAATATGAAAAGACCCAGTGTGTGCCCACTGTGCGACTGTCGAGGATAAACAACCTGTGGCCGCCGAGCCAGTCATGTGTAGGGATGGGTACCGGGCCCAGGGCTGAATTATCAAAGACCGTGGTACCATTAGGCTCCGACGTTATCGGTCTTTTTATCGGTAATGAAGACATGTCAAAAAGATATGTCATGTGTATTATTGCTACACAAACATTATATTGCAGTTTTAGTGTCGCCAACTACGGAGTCGGAAAAAGACTGCAAAATGCGTCTATGATTATTTTTAGTATTTTTGATCTTTCCAATCCAGACGAGAAATCTCTCTCCCCGTCTGTGTGTGAGGGGGCGGGGCAGTTTACACACACGCAGCTGCTCCATGCAGCAACACACACACACACCACATTCAGACGGAGGAATGCACCATCCACGAGGAACGTCTCCACGTCAGGTGTTCTGTGTGCTGCAGCAACACACGGAGTTAACTCCATTATACAAGCATGGGTTAAAGATTAGAGGAAACTGAGTTATTTATTTTGTTAAAGTTTCAGCTATTCTGTTTACAGTTCTGTCATCACATTATTTAATACCATTTGTAAAAACATTGTTGTTTCTTTTGATGTGAAATATTATTTATTTAATTTAAATAAAAAGCAATGTTAGTTTTGTTCACAATTTGTTTAGTTAGTTTACCTTGTTTTTTTCTTTCAAAAGTGCCGTTAAAAGACCGGACCGATAAGCGGTATCGATGAAAGCAGTAGTACCGTTAAAGCCTTAACGACACCCACCCCTCGTCACGTGGATGTCAGTTTTACACGCATTCTGAGGCCGCAGGGCCTGTTTTTGTTTTCACTGCTAGTTTATGCTTATGTTCAATTAGTGCATTAAAAAATCATTAAAATCATTATTGAGGTTTCAGCTCAGACCCCTTGCTTAATAAGTCTCCCCCTGGCCCACCTACATTTCTCCAGGCCCACCCACACAATCATTCCTGGCTACGCCTCTGCCCTGCAGGCTTCACTACGAGTACCTTTGCCTTTCCATTTAATCTTCGACACTGATTGGCTGAAGTCTACGTGGATGCGACGATCATCAATCAGCACATTGTCCATTTTGAAGTAGGCCTTTTCACAGTCTTCCTGCTGCGGAGAGAGAAGAACAAATACAGGTTAGAGGGACTCTGTGAAGCCAGTGTCAGGGGCAGGTGGTGTCATTAATAAACCTCATTCAACTGGAAGGCTTTCAGTTTATAGGAGCTCCCACCAACCATTAGTGTAATTATTGATTTGACTATTTAGTCTACGAAATGTAAAACGATTGTTTTAAATGTCAATTACAATTTCAGAAGTTTCGAGAAATATAAAAACCCTGTTTTGGGAATCCTGGACCTTTTGAATAAAAAGTGAAAAAGAATTACGAGGTTAAGAGCTGTCTGATATAGATTAGATTCAACTTATTGTCATTACACAGTACAGGTACCATGTAACGAAACGGTTTCTCTGCATTTGACCCATCCTAGTGTTAGGAGCAGTGTGCTGCCATTATGTACGGCGCCCGGGGAGCAGTGTGGGGAACGGTGCCTTGCTCAGGGACACCTCGGTAGCACTTGGTCTTTCCGGGACTTGAACAGGTGACCTTCCAGTTGCCAAGCCAAGTCCCTATGGACTTCGCCAGCACCGCCCCTATCTTATCCGCAGCTCTCATTTCTATATGCACATGTATTTAAAGCATAAACAAATATCAGTTTTTAAGAGTGGCTGTGTTTCTACAGATGTGTGATGCATTTATTAAATATATTCACTGGTCCTCATGTGGAAAACAATGGTTTTGTTTGGCATTGCACTTCATCATGTCAGCGCCACCAGTTCCCCTCTGATCCACAGCTCATGGTCGGAGGTTGAGGGTCAAGTGCAAATGACTTTCAAATCTGCTTAATAATATTTCAGCATCTATGTGATAATGAACAATAAAGTTCATGGTTTACTTTATACTTCCCATTCTGCAGAAAGTTTCCTCTGTCACTAAAGACCGATGAGCGGAAAGATATCATCCTCATGTTTGAGAAAGTGAGGCGTTCTGTGAAACAGTTTCCACGCTGTATGTTCTACACGTGTTCTGACAGGTGATCAGCGTCCTGCGGAGCCACCCTCACTCTCGTGGTTCAACAGTGTCCGTTCAGAAAGCAAGATACATGTTGCCAACAACGAGCTCTGCACCGGTTTCCCTTTTGATTCAATGACAGTATTGTTAGGTACACTGACATCATTACTGCTGAGCTGTAGCTGAACTGTAAACACCACCAGCGCACGTCAGAGAGACCAGTGCCCGTGCAGCGCAGGTGCATCCTGTACGGCACGCAGACGCAGAAGATGCTCACCTTTTCAAACTCAATGAAGGCGTAGCAGAGGGAGTCTCCACTCTTCCAGTCTCTGATGATCTCACAGCTGCAACAAGAAGCACAACATGTGTTCTATAAACATCTTGAATACAGATGAGTTCCCATTGCGTGGCACTTGGGGGCGAGCCTCACGTTTTGATGGTCCCGAAACGAGAGAAGATGATTTCCAGGTCCTCGTCTGTGGTCACTGGGTTGAGTTTGCACACAAACAGCACGTTCTCCGGGGGCGCCATGTCTGCGTCGGGGAGGTCGCCGACCTAAGGGACGGCGTGACACAAGAGCGCAGACATGCTGCATTCTGGTATGTTCCATTGGAGGCTGAGCGCACGCTTCTTCTACATACCATCTCCAGCAGGATGGCCTGAGTCTTGGCCTCCTTCTCCATCAGCCTCTCCTCCAGCTCCTCTGCTTCTTTCCCGTCCGCATCGTCGATCACTTCCTCTGCTCCGATGCGGCCGCTCTGCAGAGCACATCAGACAGTTGGAGGCTTTCAGACAGACCAAGCTCTGTTCACATCGACTGTGGACATGTGGGGTTAGTAGGGGTGTAACGGTACACATACCAGTACCGAAATTATTCGGTACGGGCCCTTCGGTTCGGTACACGTGTGTACCGAAGTGTACCGAACGAATATAACGTTAAACGTAAAAAAAATTGAGAACGTGAACAACTTCTTGGAAGTAATCTCAGGTGCTGCGTCGCAGCATGCAGAGTAATTAGCTCCCATTGTGTTCAACGCGTCATAGAGCGAGCAAGTCATTTCATTGGACGAGCTGGTCAGAGGGATGCGTTCAAATGTAGTCAGTAATTTGAGGAACTGTCGAACGCAGATAAAGTTGAGCTCGAAAATCCTCCAGCATCATTGAAGTCTCCGGTTTGGGAACATTTTGGTTTCGCAGTTACGTACAAGGATGACGGACAAAGACAGGTGGACGAACCAAAGCTGTTTGTCGGCATTGTTCAACTAACATTGGTTACGCGGCTGGCAATACATCAAACTTGCACACTCTTGAAAAGGCATCACCCGAACGTGAATATAACCGGCACCAAAAGACTGAAGTGCAAACCCAACTCCCGCTAGCATGTAAGCCTCCACCACTCGCAAAAACTTCAGACCGAGCCAAAGCTATTACAAACGGCAAATATCCTTATGTTGCCATGTTAGCAAAGCGCTACCTGGCTGTATCTGCTACCTCTGTCCCTAGCGAGAGGGTGCTCTCCACAGCAGGAGACATTGCTAGTGCCAGCAGATCTTTTGGCAAGCAATGTGGACAAGTACATCTTTCTTTAAAAAAACATGAAAATACAATGACAAGCAAGTCCTAATGTCAAACTGGCTGCTTAGGTACTAGTACAGTAAAGTTCAAATACAGATTATTTCAGTTCATCGAAATGCTGCACCTTAATGTTTATTTTATTATATTTTGTATTTATTTGAGTGAATACATTATTCACAGTTTAATAATAATTAAAAAAAAATATGTTATGTTTTGTGATGATTTTTTCTGCTGTACCGAAAACGTACCGAACCGAACCGTGACCTAAAAACCGAGGTACGTACCGAACCTAAATGTTTGTGAACCGTTACACCCCTAGAGGTTAGCTGAGCATGGATCTCTTGTTCTGAAAGTTAGTTTCATCTCGTGTCAAGCTTTGGCTTTATGAATGGACCCAGTGGCACTCACGTCGAGCTGCTCTCTGGTGGGCTCAGGGGATCCATCCGGCACTGGCAGATCAGGAGGGTCATCAAAGGGGTCTTCTAGGATCACCGTGTGGTTTATCCTGCAGCGACCCCACCCCCCAGAGGTTTCTCCATCAGTAATACATGTGATTTTGGAAACATAGGGAACTGCTGCAGAGATGGTTTGTTAGTTCACCTGATATCCTGAAAGGGGACAAAGTCCTTGTCCACAAAGGCCTCGTTGACTTTGGCCAAGACGTCCATGCCTTCTGTCACTTCCCCGAACACAGTATGGACTCCGTTCAGGTAGTCCAGGTCGTCCGCCATGGTAATAAGGAACTGAGGAACACAATAACACATTGTCATGGACGCACAAAGTCTCCATCCACCCATTGTCATGGTTCAGTACAACATTATTAAATAGTACTATATACTCATTCTATTCTTAATTGTGTATAAGAAGACTTAGATTTATGTGTAGTAATCAGCCGAGTTATACAAGTTCTTTTTAACTTGGCTGATCATTTTCTGTTGCTTCTGCCCTGGAAGCTTTTCAAAACAAGCAGGGCAACAGCAGTGTGATCCTTTCTTTCTCACCTGAGAGCCATGCTGGTTGCTTCCGTTGTTCACCATGGACACCGTGCCCTTCTTCCTGTGCTTGATACGTGGTGCTTTCTCTGCATCAAAAAAGCCAGCCTGGTCCCCATAGAGTTTGCTAATCACACACACAGAACAGAAAATGTATCAGTGTTCAACTTGCGGTGTGAAATAAAGTCAACAGTGGTGATGAAGAGGACTGACCTGTAGACGGCTTCTCCACCGCGCCCTGTCCCCGTGGGATCTCCAGTCTGCACGATGAAGTCTCTCTGAATAGGACACAAGGACACGTTACGGACACAGCTTCAAATTCATGATGAGACCGTGTGTAATGTTACCTGGACAGTGTGGTTGAGACCGTGTGTAATGTTACCTGGACAGTGTGGATGAGACCGTGTGTAATGTTACCTGGACAGTGTGGATGAGACCGTGTGTAATGTTACCTGGACATTGTGGATGAGACTGTGTGTAATGTTACCTGGACATTGTGGATGAGACCGTGTGTAATGTTACCTGGACAGTGTGGATGAGACCGTGTGTAATGTTACCTGGACAGTGTGGATGAGACCGTGTGTAATGTTACCTGGACATTGTGGATGAGACCGTGTGTAATGTTACCTGGACATTGTGGATGAGACCGTGTGTAATGTTACCTGGACAGTGTGGATGAGACCGTGTGTAATGTTACCTGGACATTGTGGTTGAGACCGTGTGTAATGTTACCTGGACATTGTGGATGAGACCGTGTGTAATGTTACCTGGACATTGTGGATGAGACCGTGTGTAATGTTACCTGGACATTGTGGATGAGACCGTGTGTAATGTTACCTGGACATTGTGGATGAGACCGTGTGTAATGTTACCTGGACATTGTGGATGAGACCGTGTGTAATGTTACCTGGACATTGTGGATGAGACAGTATGTAATGTTACCTGGACATTGTGGATGAGACAGTGTGTAATGTTACCTGGACATTGTGGATGAGACTGTGTGTAATGTTACCTGGACATTGTGGTTGAGACAGTGTGTAATGTTACCTGGACATTGTGGATGAGACCGTATGTAATGTTACCTGGACATTGTGGATGAGACCGTGTGTAATGTTACCTGGACATTGTGGATGAGACAGTGTGTAATGTTACCTGGACATTGTGGATGAGACCGTGTGTAATGTTACCTGGACATTGTGGTTGAGACAGTGTGTAATGTTACCTGGACATTGTGGATGAGACAGTGTGTAATGTTACCTGGACATTGTGGATGAGACCGTGTGTAATGTTACCTGGACATTGTGGTTGAGACAGTGTGTAATGTTACCTGGACATTGTGGATGAGACGGTGTGTAATGTTACCTGGACATTGTGGATGAGGCAGTAGTTGTAGTACTTTATCTTGCATAGTTTCAGAAAGTTTAGGCAAGCTGGAGAAGAAAAGAGAACAGAGATGAATCCGATAGTCACCACATCACTACATGAACTCAGCCTCCGTAACGCGGTGCGTCAGGAACAGGACAGTGTGTTCAATAACAGAACAAGCTAGCGGCCTTAGCTTAGCTAGCCGTCGCTCACAGAGCCGCAGCTCCCCGCGGCTCGCTCAGCCTGCACCTGTTCACAGAATGAGCTGCTGTTGGGTGTAGATTGTACCATTTCTTACTTTTAGGCCTTTCTTCTGTAAATAAATCGATAACAACATCGCCCAACGTCGTTTCAAGCAGCACCGCCATGCTGAGTTTCCTGTTAACGCGAGACGACTGTTTGTAGATATCTCGCGCGTGCGCAGTGGATGTGTCTTGCTCAATGTTTTTGTTTGAGTCAAAACAGCGCTTTTAAAACCAGCTGTCTGACGCTGTGAAGTAGAGCATCATGGAGACGGCGGGTCAAACACTTTGTGTGTTATCGTTTCTGTTTGCTTCAGTAACCTGCACAGAGGCGTCGCCTAGCCAATTGAATACGGTAACATGTTAGCAACGATCAGTGTTGGCGTTAGCTTAGCGTTACTCGTGCTAACGTCACCTATTTGTTCTCTCTGATTATTCATATCCTCCACAGGAAAACATCGTGATTAACGTGACAGCCGGGACTGTGGCGGACACGCAGCTGCAGGACTCCAGCAGCCTGCAGGTAGGCCCGTTGGACGTTACAGTACATAGAAAGACAACTCTAAAGGTTTAATGTGAGCCTCACAGCTGCCTCTGCTCTCAGATCAGCCTGAACCTGTCTGTGGGGGAGCAGCAGGTGCTGGTCAACCACATCCCGGTGGAGCTGTCCGGAGTCACCAGGTTCACCTGCCAGGCTCTGCTCTGTGAGTTCCCCTCACCTTATCATCGTGAACCATCCCGGACCAAACCATGTGTATAACACAGCCAGAAGAAACCCTGTCGATAATAGAAATTAATTAATTAATATTGGTTCGGGTTGTCTTCTTTTTTGCATACCATGCTGTTCCTGCTGTACTACATTCACCCGACAGCTTTAGTTAGGCATTCTTTAAGATTTAGATCATTAATACAACATATATGCTGCAACTTATACAGAATTACAAGTAGAGTCTAAAGGGATGTCTTCAAATTGTAAAATGTATCTTTTTACTTGGTGAATGACTTGATATTTAATTCATGAGCAACATTGTCATCGATGTTTATTGACCGATTGATCTGCTAATGAGGAGGTGCTGAAGGTACAAATGAGAACTGTTGCAGATATGTCACTCAGTGTTCTCTTTCCAGTAGACCGCATCAACGGCAGCAGTGAGTTTGAATCTGGGGACTTGGTGTCCACGGTCACGCGGGTGATGGTGAGCCAGAACCGGCTGTACAGCGACACCGAGGAGGTGCTGGCGCTGCAGGTGTTCAGTGAAGTGATAGAGATGGAGGGCAAGGAGGTAACTAAGATAACCCCACAGATCATGGTTGATAAAGTCGTATTTCAATATGATTTCACACTCTGGTTTTCATCATCCAGGTCCAACAGCCTGACATGTGTGAGGTGAAGATACTGATGAGCCCAGACTTCCAGAAGCTGGCTCAGTTCACCAGCACCTACCCCATCGGACACAGCGAGATCTTCAGGCTTCCCAGGGAGGATGACATGGTGGTCACAGATCCCCCGATGAGCCCCAGGACAGGTATGCACACATGGAGCACTGGCTGATCCTCCTTAGGACTTGTATACAGACCCAGTAAGTGTGTGTTGTGTTTAAATCAGATGAAGAACAGCTGATCTCCCAGACCACCAGCCAGTACCCCCTGAAGCACACGGAGACCACGCAGGAGGAGGTGGCCGCCCCGGGGAAGCTCCCCGAGACGCCTCTCCGCATGGACCCTGACCTGCTGAATGACGTCAGATACGATGATGAGTCTGATGTCAGAGAGCCGAGCCAACCGGATCACATCCAGATGGAAACTCCCCACAAAGAGTTCATATCATCTTACTCTGTAAGCCGTTTGTGATGCTGGGCCGAAGACGCCTCGGAGGGCCACACACTGCAGGGCTCTCTGATCATAAAGGCCACGGAGAGCCAGTTTACCAGAGGGGTTCCTATGGCTGCTCCTGTGGTCACCGTCACACCGTGCTACGATCAGAGAGCCTTGGAAGCATGTGGGGAGGCGGCGGGAGGAGGGGGAGGCGGCGGGAGGAGGGGGAGGCGGCGGGATACCAGTGATAGTTTCTATAAACACGTTTCTAGTATTTAAAAATCCAGCAACTCTGTGTGTGTGTGTGTGTGTGTGTGTGTGTGTGTGTGTGTGTGTGTGTGTGTGTGTGTGTGTGTGTGTGTGTGTGTGTGTGTGTGTGTGTGTGTGTGTGTGTGTGTGTGTGTGTGTGTGTGTGTGTGTGTGTGTGTGTGTGTGTGTGTGTGTGTGTGTGTGTGTGTGTGTGTGTGTGTGTGTGTGTGTGTGTGTGTGTGTGTGTCCTCAGGCTGTGTGTCAGTGGGTGGAGGAGCTGAGGCAGCGTCTGAGGCGCTTCAGCTCCGAGGCGCTGCCGCTCTTCTTCCTGGTGATGTGGGTGGTGCTGGTCGGCGTGGTGGGATCAGCGGTCATCGTCAGGATGCTGGATGTGTTCTTCCCGACCTGTGAACACCAGTGAGTGTGCTTCATGGGGATGTGAGTGAGTGGAGGAGATGAGGTCAGACCTGATGTCGACCGAGTGTTGATATTGTTCTTGCCTCTTTTGTTCCAGGCACATGTTCCACCTAACCCCTCTCACTCTGATGCCGGAGGACGAGGAGCACACTCTGCTGCAGAGCATAGAAGTAGAGGAAGAGGAAGAGAAGAAGCCTTGAAGGAAGGGGGGTTGGGCCAGCTTCTTTATGTTCAGTTTGTTCTCATGTGTTCTTTAACTTGGTACTGCGTTATATTTTCAGCATGGCATGATTTTGTCACACGCTGCTATTCTGATTTCCGAAGCAGCTCCTCCATCGACCCTTTGAAGCACAAACGCCATGGAGCAGGAAGTGCTTTAATGCCACCCAACTCCTCAAATGCACCGACAGGAAGTGAGCGGCTGGTGTACGGAGGCCAGCTGCGTGTCGCCGCACACAGAGCGCCACGTGCTCCTTTGATGTGTCCTATAAGAGTCTTCCCATGAATCTACTACTTTGCACACGCCTTTGCAATGTGGCGCTTCCTTCCATATACGTCTTCAGCAGTGTTTCACATGTAAAGCAAACAGTCGGGTCATACATGTGGTACTAAGCATTCTGACATGTTCTGTGTGCAACTCATCGACTGAAGAAAGGACTCTTAAATGACTAACTGCTCCTATAATGGAACATAGGCGAGTCCTCCTGAGAGTGCTCCGAAGACGTGTCCGGCTGAAGGGAAAGCAAAGCCGCCCAGATGTGCGCCCTGCAGGTTAAAGCCATAAGAACAAACTGAAGTGTGCGGAGCCGACCCAGTCTCTGGTCACTGAGAGGACTTGAGGAAACACTTCTGCTCAGCTCACATGTTCTGTTCCCTTCGTGGACGTGACGAGATCACAGACGCACTGTCACGACTTTATTACTACACTTGGATATGAAGCACGCTCTCATGCTCTTAGTGAGGACACGGTTAAAGGAATACCCCCCCCCTGCTAAGCTGAATGTCACTACACCCCTAAGGCTTGCTTTCATATCACGACTGTGTTTCTGCAGAGTGCCTCTCAGCGAAGGGGATTGATTGTGTGCTTTCCTGTTTGTCATGATGAGAATGTAAATGTGTTGGTTCCGATTGTCTGCACTATATAACATAAGGTACAATGTGTAAATAGTCTGCACTTAGGTCTGAACTGTGGAGAGGAAACTGGACTTACGGCGAAGAATGACTGATAAACTTTCTGGGATGAGTGCGAGCGGTGGAGGCCAGGCCAGGAGCGGTCAGAGGCGTGTAGTCAGTCCTACACTAAGCAGTGGGAGTGTTCCGTGACCAGGCTTTTCTTAAGGAGCGTGTGTTCTTCTCCAGCTGACCTGCAGAATGCATGATGTACACTGTGCAAGCTGCATGTTGAGTCTGGCTCGTGCACTGCTGTGTTCTCCCAAGAAGAAGTGGGAAGCTGACCTGCTGGGTCAAGTGCTCATCTCAATGCATTACAGTTGATGTGCTGACACATTGGCCTGTGAGGCACACATTAGCCTGTGAGGCACACATTGGCCTGTGAGGCACACATTGGCCTGTGAGGCACACATTAGCCTGTGAGGCACACATTGGCCTGTGAGGCACACATTAGCCTGTGAGGCACACATTAGCCTGTGAGGCATGAATTCAGACGTGTTGCTGAAGAACACATGTTAATTTGCTCTTTGAAACATGTTACTATCTTCAGACTTGTGTGCATCACAAGCTGCACTGTGGGTCTGGGTCTCACGTCCTGCTGAATAAATGCTTCTCTGACGAGCATCAAACCTTGTGTTGTGTGTACTCACTGTTGTTTTGCACTCGGAACACTTGCTGCATTGCTCCTGATGTGTGGTGCCTGGAGGAAACACCAGCTCAACATCTGCCCGACACGGGCAGCTTCCACCGGGCCGCGTGACGCCCAGCTGCTTCTGTCTGGCTTCAGACCGTAAAGATTCAAAGACCCTGTTGTCATATGCAAAGATGCTAGTGTAGATATGGAACTGAACATCTCCAACAATGCAACATAAACTGTATATATAACATTAGTATTAATATCATAACCAAAATGTCGGTAATTAACATTTTGTTTACCTAATACAGACTGATCACTCAACGCTTCAAACTGTCCATCATCCAAATAGACTAAAAGCAGTTTTTTGTTTTATGTAGATCATTGGCTATGTGGGAAAATACTGTGTTTGAAATGTATAATTAAAATTAGATGTTAGCTTTTTGTTTTGATATATATATATATTTTTTTTTTTTGTATTCCAGTCTCCCTTCAAATATGTTAAGCGGCATGTCAATCAACACAATGCTGCTCACCTCCTTCAGTTGGGAGAAAAGCTGGTTCAGGTTCAGCCTTATGGGGGGACAGGGCTGCTGAGCCTAGAGATGGATCTGTTGGACCTGGCACCAGGGGGAGGGACAACTGATTTAGTATGAATAGGCGCTAAAAATGTGCCTGAATTTATTAAAGGTAGGGAGGTAAGAATGGAGAAACCAGCTCGAGTGTGCTAGAATCTGAAAGTACACAACCAAAACAAAATCTGCCCCTTCCTTCAGACTTCCTTACAGAGCCCCTCCTCCAACACACACAAACGCGCACATGACCAATGAGGGCACAAGATTTGTGCACAGTTGGAAGGCTGACAGGCAGGTAGGCCATCCAATTATTTTAGCCGGGCCGGCTCAGATGATTGGTCGTGCTTTTTACAGCGCCATGGCTTCCACAGATGAAATGTTTGTATGTATTTATTGTCAAAGCATTTAATATATTCATTGCTATCGCGATGGTAAGAGCATTCCATGGAATATAACAAAAAGGTTTTTCTGAAGTGAATTACCTACCCCACCTTTAAATGTCAGCTAAAAGAGCAGTGAAATGAAAAACCTCTGAATTGTCTGTACTTAATGTCAGCTTTGTAAAAAAAACATTAGCTAACAGACTAATTTCCACCACTCATGGACCACACCTTTTCTTGTGAAAACTGGGTGACATGCTGTCGCCCTTTAGTCCCTCTCTCTTGTCTTTCTCTTCTTTTCTTAAAGCCTGACTTTTTGAGTCGTTGACATGGTACAACAACACACGTACGTAGGCTAAGTACTAGCATCCCTCCTCACATGCTTGCCTTTCACTCTCTGCAAGTGCCGGTGCCCGAACCGCGCTTGGAGGCAGGACCAACCCATTACATGTAAATAGAAGGGGGTGTACATAGGCTTTGGATAATTAACTTTTGGAAGAAAATAAGTTAAATGAATCGTAAGTTTAGTGAGTACTTTATCAATATAACGTTCTATTAATGTTAATTATTGAGGATTGATGAAAGGTTACTTACATTTTTTCTTTCTTAATGTTCTAAATATTTTGGGGCACGGGCCCTTAGAATCGTCCTAACTTTTCACCCCCTTACGGCGCCCCTGCCTACCCCTCACACCAGATACTGCCTGGTTTTCGGACCCCCCCAATAAAGCAAAACTGCACGTTTCAGAGTGGCCTTTTATTGTGGCCAGCCTAAGGCACACCTGTGCAATAATCATGCTGTCTGATCAGCATCTTGATATGCCACACCTGTGAGGTGGGATGGATTATTTCGGCAAAGGAGAAGTGCTCACTATCACACATTTTTTCAGATTTGTGAACAATATTTGAGAGAAATGGTTATTTTGTGTTTATAGAAAATGTTTTAGATCTTTGAGTTCATCTCATGAAAAATGGGAGCAAAAACAAAAGTGTTGCGTTTATATTTTTGTTCAGTGTCGATCCACGTCAGAAAGAAATAAACTCATTAATTCAGGGAAAGTTATAAGTAACCATGCAGGAGTCTATATACATGTAATTAGAATAAGGTGTAAAGAAGTATTAAGATAAATAAATAGTAAGATGCAAGCAGATGAATGCTCTGGGTTACAGGCACGAAACAGAGCTGTGCGTGCTCGTACCAAGTCTCTGACCTGATGGCCGGCACCCCCTCTCATCTCATCGAGTGTCCATTAGATCGTGTTATTATCTAATGATCCCCTTGGCTGCTGATCAATAGTGTTGCTTACTAAACAAAATGACACGCAACACATAGTGAATATAACAGTTTTATAGTACAATCATTGTCAACTTTATTTACATAAATATCTTGTTAGCGTTAAATAAAATCAACCAAACTGTTTAAAATCAAATCAAATGCATTGAAAAATGGAAAACGAAACATTTGACATTGATTGGCAGTTCGCTGAGCATCTCTAACACTTGAGGAAGTCACTTAAAACATCCGTCAGTGTGTCGCAGGAAGCTGTCTCACAGCTACTGATGTTGAGCCTCCTTTTTATAACATTAACACGATGTACTGTAACATTGAGTGGATCCATCTGCAGTGCTCCATTCCCACCTGAATGCCTCGCGACCCTCTGTTACTTCAGCTGGTGCTGGGGGTTCTCAGCAGGACCCAAACTCTTCGATCCATTTCTCGTACTTCTCCAGGTCGACTGCAGACACAGATTTGGACACTTTTTTCAGAGCAGACTCAAAGTCCTCCATAGTGGTGGGCATGTGCATTTCATCCCGTGAAATGTTCCGGATCTCCTCCGGTGTGAGGCCCTCTATTCTTCGCCTCATGGCCATGAGAGAGGCGTCCCTGCAACACAACACAGCCTAAGGTTCATTCAAAACTTTATTTCTTTATTACCTAACCAAACTTATTACAATAATCCTTCCAGCCCTGGCTTTTATTGTGATCTTCTGCAATCTTAAGTCAATGTAATGTCTGCATGACAACACAAGTTATACTTTTTTATTTTAAATCCACATTTAATTATTTTCCATTAAGTGGTCTCAAAGTGCGCTGAAGACCTTCCTTTTTGATAAAGCTTATAGTTCGGGCTGATTAGATTCAGCCCCTGGTTTAGCTGCTATCGCCTTAGTCTGTCGGGGACACCTACTTCCTCCTTCTGTCGGTCTGTACCCGTGTGCTCTCACGTTCCCAATAACGCAGCTTCCCCACATTTCTTTTTTGTGTCTATATCTACGCCGGGATCCTGAGTCGTGGCTGATCCTGTTGCTGCGGTCCTGCGTCCTGGATCCAGAGTCCTGGGGTCCTTCTCAGGTCGACTATTTTCATGTCCTCGGTCTCACCGGTTGATGTGTCTGCGCCATCTTGAGTAGCGTCCCATGGCGCTTATTTTTGCCGGAGGACCGAGGAGCGATAACGGAGGAGCTATAATCGAGGAACCACCAGACCATCCTCCGATGAAATCCTCAGACACTCTCCCCGCCCCCTTACTGTGTATCGCTCACTGATTGGACGATGCAGTGCACACACTGATCTGATGCTTCTTGACATGAGAGCAGTTTCCCAGCGGAGTGAAGAAAACACATGAACCTCACGGGACTCACTCCTCAGTTTATACCGTGTTTTGTTTCAATTCATGTTTCATTTAGTTACAAATATGTGATACATCTGAACAATAAAGTGGTCAACAATCATTTTATTCATTTTTTGGAAACATTTTCATGATCGCTTTTTTCGTTTTTCATTTATTGTCATTTCCAGTCAGTCATTAAGTGCTATTAAAATGTTAATGTGCTGCATATCCACACAAACAAACAAAGTGTGCAGTCCAATGAATGTTAATCTAACTGGGTTTTGATAGATACTCTTTTTCTTCTCTCAATTATTTTATTTATTTTGTGCACTCTAATCAATATTAATCAAACTATTGTTCGTTTATACATTTTAAGAATGGCGTTTATCTTTTTGAGAATTAGTTCTTATTTTATTTTATGTATTTGGGTCTACAACAGATAATACAAATGTTAGTGTCAGTAAATGTGTACTAACAGAGGCGGGGGTGTTTGTGGAAACAACGGGGACAGAGCTGCTGTCAGACGATCAGCTGTGCAGCGTCATCACAAACGGACGTCGCTTCACGTGACGCTCCGGAGGAAAGGACGTCCCATTGCTCTTAAAACTCATTTCCTGCTTCTCGTGGTTTCCTTGCGTCTCTCCGCTTCCCTGGTGGGAGGGACTAGAGGCAGGGAAACGACGCAAGTGAGGGACGCAAGGAATCCATTTAACCGACCTGAGAAGGGCCCCTGGACCCGGAGTCCTGGATCCTCTATCCTGAGTCCTTGATCTGAGTCCTGGACTTCGAGTCGTGGCTGAACCTGTCTCTGCGGTCCTGCCTGACTCATCATACTACTTCCCTGATGGCTCCCACAGGATTGTTGACATCCTCGTGGATTCATCTTCTTATTCTAGACACATGCATTTCCAAACATCTGGACTACCTATGTTGTAAATGTATTATCTTTTAATTTACACACGGCATCTATTGCACGTCTGTCCGTCCTGGGAGAGGGATCCCTCCTCTGTTGCTCTCCCTGAGGTTTCTCCCATGTTCCCTTTAAACTGGGGGTATTCTCCGGAAGTTTTTCCTTGTTCGATGTGAGGGTCTAAGGACAGAGGGTCTAAGGACAGAGGGCCTGAGGACAGAGGGTCTAAGGACAGAGGGCCTGAGGACAGAGGGTCTAAGGACAGAGGGCCTGAGGACAGGGGGTCTGAGGACAGGGGGTCTGAGGACAGAGGGTGTCGTATTGTCATACTGATATTCTGTACACACTGTGAAGTCCACTGAGACAAATGTAACATTTGTGATATTGGGCTATAAATAAACATTGATGGGTTGAATTATTTAGTGTGTTATGCGTCAATAGGTAATTGTGTTTTATCTATTGGAGCAATGGTCATATTGGGTAGACATATTGTCACCATCTCCATTAGCTAAAGTGAAGTTCCACATTATGGAGGTTACTCCCCATCTCCATTCAAGAGCGTGGTCTTTCAATTTGAGAGCATCATTTGTTGATGTCACGTTCAGATGATGGTTCCTTTCCCTCGCGCTCCGTAGTGCTGCTCGGGTTAGATCTGCTGCTTCTGCTCAAACCGTAGCTCGCACTCAGATATATCGCTGCTTCATTTCCTGTTTAAAACCTTCTCCTCGCACTCCGGCTGCTTCTGGGCTATTTGAGTGCGAGGAGAAGGTTTGAGGAAAATCAATCCGTCATCTGAACGTGGAATCAACAACGTATGCTCTCATATTGAAAGCCCACGCTCTTGAATAAAGACAGGAGTAACCTCCATACCGCATTGTTGAGAGGATGGCTGACCTGCACACGTTGGTGATGTCGGCTCCAGAGTAACCCTCCAGCTGCTCTGCGATCTTCTGCAGGTCCACGTCCTCGGACACCTCTAGCTCCTTCAGGTTGATCTTGAGCAGCTCCACCCGCCCTGCGTCTGCAGACAGAGACGCAGCAGCATGTATAGCTTTCAGGTCTGCAGCACAACCTCTGTGTGTGTGTGTGTGTGTGTGTGTGTGTGTGTGTGTGTGTGTGTGTGTGTGTGTGTGTGTGTGTGTGTGTGTGTGTGTGTGTGTGTGTGTGTGTGATGTACTCCCAGGGGACAGGATACAGAATGCAAAGAATCTGGGCTCAGCTCTGCCCCAGCGTATTATCCCTGAAAGAGTCAGCGGAGAGTGTGCACGTGAAGCAGAGGAGAGTGTGCACGTGAGAGTGTGCACGTGAGAGTGTGTACGTAGGAGAGTGTGCACGTGAAGCAGAAGAGAGTGTGCACGTGAGACTGTGTACGTAGGAGAGTGTGCACGTGAAGCAGAAGAGAGTGTGCACGTGAGAGTGTGTATGTGAGAGAGTGTGTACGTGAAGCAGAGGAGTGTGCACGTGAGAGAGTGTGCACGTGAGAGAGTGTGTACGTGAAGCAGAGTGTGTACATGAAGCAGAGTGTGCACGTGAAGCAGAGAGTGTGCACGTGAAGCAGAGGAGAGTGTGCACGTGAGAGAGTGTGTACGTGAAGCAGAGAGTGTGCATGTGAAGCAGAGGACAGTGTGCACGTGAGAGAGTGTGTACGTGAAGGAGAGGAGAGTGTGTAGGTGAAGCAGAGGAGAGTGTGCACGTGAGAGTGTGCACGTGAGAGAGTGTGTACGTGAAGCAGAGGAGAGTGTGCACGTGAGAGAGTGTGTACGTGAAGCAGAGGAGTGTGCACGTGAGAGAGTGTGCACGTGAAGCAGAGGAGTGTGTACGTGAAGCAGAGGACAGTGTGCACGTGAGAGAGTGTGTACGTGAAGCAGAGGAGTGTGCACGTGAGAGTGTGTAGGTGAAGCAGAGGAGTGTGCACGTGAGAGAGTGTGTACGTGAAGCAGAGGAGAGTGTGCACGTGAGAGAGTGTGTACGTGAAGGCAGCGGGATGTAGATCCTCTTCTCCAGCCGCCGCCTCAGAGCCTCGTCGATGTCCCAGGGGAAGTTGGTGGCAGCCAGCACCATCACCATCTTTGATGGGTCATCGTTTTCTGAGGCTCCACCAACACCTAGACAGCAGTCCCAATAATGACAAAATGGATGCTGCAGAAAACCAACGCTAGCTTGTTTCGAGCATTTTACAAAGAACAATAATCATTTCTAAAAGTGAATATAAGATAACTAATCTGTACCTTCCAATCAAAAGTTTTTTTTAAATCACATTTATTTTAGTTTTTTGCTAAACTAAATTGTCATATTAACATATCCGTTTAGGGGAGGGGGGCTACTTATTTAAAGATGCCCCCCAGACAGGACCCTTCATTCCTGCTGCTGTCGGACTGCTCCTAGAGCAGGGGTGTCAAACTCAAGGCCCGGGGGACAAATCCGGCCTGCGACTTCATTTTATGTGGCCCCGCAAGAGTTTGCAAAGAATATAATACATGCCACTTTACAAGAAACAGGTTGCCCATAAACTACATGTCCCACAATGCATCTCGTTTTGTGACATGCACACTGAAGAGACTTGCAATTATTTGCCCTGGACTTCTGCTTTCAGACATAGTCTTCATCATGAGCCTGAGTCTTCATCATGAGCCTCAGTCTTCATCATGAGCCTGAGTCTTCATCATGAGCCTGAGTCTTCATCATGAGCCTCAGTCTTCATCATGAGCCTGAGTCTTCATCATGAGCCTGAGTCTTCATCATGTCTTCATCATGAGCCTGAGTCTTCACCATGACCCTGAGTCTTCATCATGAGCCTGAGTCTTCATCATGAGCCTCAGTCTTCATCATGAGCCTGAGTCTTCATCATGAGCCTGAGTCTTCATCATGAGCCTGAGTCTTCATCATGAGCCTGAGTCTTCATCATGAGCCTGAGTCTTCATCATGAGCCTGAGTCTTCACCATGAGCCTGAGTCTTCATCATGTCTTCACCATGAGCCTGAGTCTTCATCATGTCTTCACCATGAGCCTGAGTCTTCATCATGTCTTCACCATGAGCCTGAGTCTTCATCATGTCTTCACCATGAGCCTGAGTCTTCATCATGAGCCTGAGTCTTCATCATGTCTTCACCATGAGCCTGAGTCTTCATCATGAGCCTGAGTCTTCATCATGTCTTCACCATGAGCCTGAGTCTTCATCATGAGCCTGAGTCTTCATCATGTCTTCATCATGAGCCTGAGTCTTCATCATGTCTTCATCATGAGCCTGAGTCTTCATCATGTCTTCATCATGAGCCTGAGTCTTCATCATGAGTCTTCAGAGGGTCTCTGTGCTGTGGAGGACGTCCTGCCTCTTCCTGTCTGGTTGAAAGACTGCCCCTGCATTTCCTGCCTTTTCATATCAAAGACTTTCCTGCAGCATCAATACAGATCAATTGTTTCTTAACCAAACCAAAACAACTTGGCAGTGTTGTCTGTGTACTGGTTCTAGAATGATCTGTAGCTATCCGATCAGTAGCAAAGCTGTCATGGTTGTGTTGTGGTTACCGTCCATCTGCACCAGCAGCTCCGCCTTCACTCTGCGGCTGGCCTCGTGTTCCTCTGAGGTTCCTCTGCGGCTGCACATGGAGTCAATCTCATCGATGAAGATCGTAGTGGGAGCGTAGAAACGTGCCTGACCAACAACACGTGATCAGTCAAGAACATATTCAAAGTATCACAGCTAGTTACAATAACTGCAGAGAACAGATCCCTGCCAGGTCTGCACACATCGTCTCAAACCCATCCCTCTTCAGTATATTGCATGTTGGGTAACCAAGTGTTCTTCATTTATACCGCTTGTTTTCTTGTTTGTGCCTTTAAGGCCAACCTATTTTAACTGTGATCATCACTATGGATGACCCTGCCAACACTCACACCTTCAAAGAATGGGCACACTGCCTGTGAAGGGTGACAATCAAAGGGATGCTCTAGAGAAACATGACTTGGTGTACAACATCATATGTGAAGTCTTACCATTTCAAAGAGAAGGCGAACCAGCTTCTCAGACTCCCCTCTGTACTTGGAGGTGAGAGTGGATGAGGAGACGTTGAAAAATGTGGTTCTGCACTCGGTAGCAACAGCTTTTGCCAAAAGCGTTTTCCCCGTGCCAGGCGGTCCCACCATAAGCACTCCCTTTGGTCAGATATAAAAAGGTTCTGTGCATGATACTGATAATAGATTACAGAAAAAACACAACTGGAATGTCTTTAAATCTGCACCTTCCAGGGTCTTCGTATGCCTTTGAAGAAAGCTGGCATCCACATCGGCAACACGACCGCTTCTTTCAAAAGTTTCTTTGCATCTTCTAAGTCTGCAATGTTGTCCCTAAGAAAGAGATGAGACCGTTTAAAGTGGGGGGGAACTCAGTGATATGGAATCTTTAGTTTTGGATCTGGTCATGTTAGCTGTAGGCTCTCCTCCCCTGTCTCCTGCAGGCAAACTGCTTGGGAGCTTTAGCATTCTCTCCCCACAGCTGTGTCTTGCTATGGCTAATAGTGGATTCGGCTTGCCCAAAACAATCTCTTCTTTAGATGATAACAGGACCAAGCTGACGCACAGTGTCTGAGAGCAGTATGGACATCCGGATTCCATCTGATCAGGGGGATAGCTCCCTGCCAGCTGCTAGGAGCCGAACCCATCAATGTTTATTTATAGCCCAATATCACAAATGTTACATTTGTCTCAGTGGTCTTCACAGTGTGTACAGAATATCAGTATGACAATACGACACCCTCTGTCCTTAGACCCTCTGTCCTCAGGCCCTCTGTCCTCAGGCCCTCTGTCCTCAGGCCCTCTGTCCTCAGGCCCTCTGTCCTCAGGCCCTCTGTCCTCAGGCCCTCTGTCCTCAGGCCCTCTGTCCTCAGGCCCTCTGTCCTTAGACCCTCACATCGTACAAGGAAACACTTCCAGAGAAAACCCACAGTTTAAAGGGAACATGGGAGAAACCTCAGGGAGAGCAGCAGAGGAGGGATCCCTCTCCCAGGACGGACAGACGTGCAACAGATGCCGTGTGTAAATTGTAAACACTACCTGCTTAAGAGTCTGCTCCTTGAAATATGTGTTTCACATATGGTATGTTTCTCTTATGGACGCACACAAACAATACAGTGAAATACAAACAGCAGTGCTGAACAGTGTGAGGCTAAAAGTGTCAAAGTGTGATCTGTAAGGCAGTAATGACCAGCTGCTCTAGCTAGCAGTGTGACAGAGTGAAGAAGGAGCGGCCAGGCCCCATTGCTCTAGCTATCAGCGTGACAGGGTGAAGAGCGAGAGACCAGGCCCCATTGCTCTAGCAGCGTGACAGAGTGAAGAAGGAGCGGCCAGGCCCCATTGCTCTAGCTAGCAGCGTGACAGGGTGAAGAGGGAGCGGCCAGGCCCCATTGCTCTAGCTAGCAGCGTGACAGAGTGAAGAAGGAGCGACTAGGCCCCATTGCTCTAGCTAGCAGCGTGACAGAGTGAAGAAGGAGCGGCCAGGTCCCATTGCTCTAGCAGCGTGACAGAGTGAAGAAGGAGCGGCCAGGTCCCATTGCTCTAGCAGCGTGACAGAGTGAAGAGGGAGCGGCCAGGCCCCATTGCTCTAGCTAGCAGCGTGATAGGGTGAAGAGGGAGCGGCCAGGCCCCATTGCTCTAGCAGCGTGACAGAGTGAAGAAGGAGCGACCAGGCCCCATTGCTCTAGCTAGCAGCGTGACAGAGTGAAGAAGGAGCGGCCAGGCCCCATTGCTCTAGCAGCGTGACAGAGTGAAGAGGGAGCGGCCAGGCCCCATTGCTCTAGCTAGCAGCGTGACAGAGTGAAGAGGGAGCGGCCAGGCCCCATTGATCTAGCTAGCAGCGTGACAGGGTGAAGAAGGAGGGGCCAGGCCCCATTGCTCTAGCTAGCAGCGTGACAGAGTGAAGAAGGAGCGGCCAGGCCCCATTGCTCTAGCTAGCAGTGTGACAGAGTGAAGAGGGAGCGGCCAGGCCCCATTGCTCTAGCTAGCAGCGTGACAGAGTGAAGAGGGAGCGGCCAGGCCCCATTGCTCTAGCTAGCAGTGTGACAGAGTGAAGAGGGAGCGGCCAGGCCCCATTGCTCTAGCTAGCAGCGTGACAGAGTGAAGAGGGAGCGGCCAGGCCCCATTGCTCTAGCTAGCAGCGTGACAGAGTGAAGAAGGAGCGGCCAGGCCCCATTGCTCTAGCAGCGTGACAGAGTGAAGAAGGAGCGGCCAGGCCCCATTGCTCTAGCTAGCAGCGTGACAGGGTGAAGAGGGAGGGGCCAGGCCCCATTGCTCTAGCTAGCAGCGTGACAGAGTGAAGAGGGAGGGGCCAGGCCCCATTGCTCTAGCTAGCAGCGTGACAGGGTGAAGAGGGAGGGGCCAGGCCCCATTGCTCTAGCTAGCAGCGTGACAGAGTGAAGAAGGAGCGGCCAGGCCCCATTGCTCTAGCTAGCAGCGTGACAGGGTGAAGAGGGAGGGGCCAGGCCCCATTGCTCTAGCTAGCAGCGTGACAGAGTGAAGAGGGAGCGGCCAGGCCACATTGCTCTAGCTAGCAGCGTGACAGGGTGAAGAAGGAGGGGCCAGGCCCCATTGCTCTAGCTAGCAGCGTGACAGGGTGAAGAAGGAGGGGCCAGGCCCCATTGCTCTAGCTAGCAGCGTGACAGAGTGAAGAGGGAGCGGCCAGGCCCCATTGCTCTAGCAGCGTGACAGAGTGAAGAAGGAGCGGCCAGGCCCCATTGCTCTAGCAGCGTGACAGAGTGAAGAGGGAGCGGCCAGGCCCCATTGCTCTAGCTAGCAGCGTGACAGAGTGAAGAAGGAGCGGCCAGGCCCCATTGCTCTAGCAGCGTGACAGAGTGAAGAAGGAGCGGCCAGGCCCCATTGCTCTAGCAGCGTGACAGAGTGAAGAAGGAGCGGCCAGGCCCCATTGCTCTAGCTAGCAGCGTGACAGGGTGAAGAGGGAGAGACCAGGCCCCATTGCTCTAGCTAGCAGCGTGACAGGGTGAAGAGGGAGAGACCAGGCCCCATTGCTCTAGCTAGCAGCGTGACAGAGTGAAGAAGGAGCGGCCAGGCCCCATTGCTCTGGCAGCGTGACAGAGTGAAGAAGGAGCGACCAGGCCCCATTGCTCTAGCTAGCAGCGTGACAGAGTGAAGAAGGGGCGGCCAGGCCCCATTGCTCTAGCTAGCAGCGTGACAGGGTGAAGAAGGAGCGGCCAGGCCCCATTGCTCTGGCAGCGTGACAGAGTGAAGAAGGAGCGACCAGGCCCCATTGCTCTAGCTAGCAGCGTGACAGAGTGAAGAAGGGGCGGCCAGGCCCCATTGCTCTAGCTAGCAGCGTGACAGGGTGACGAGGGAGCGGCCAGGCCCCATTGCTCTAGCAGCGTGACAGGGTGAAGAAGGAGCGGCCAGGCCCCATTGCTCTAGCTAGCAGCGTGACAGAGTGAAGAGGGAGAGACCAGGCCCCATTGCTCTAGCTAGCAGCGTGACAGGGTGAAGAGGGAGCGGCCAGGCCCCATTGCTCTAGCAGCGTGACAGAGTGAAGAGGGAGCGGCCAGGCCCCATTGCTCTAGCTAGCAGCGTGACAGAGTGAAGAGGGAGCGGCCAGGTCCCATTGCTCTAGCAGCGTGACAGAGTGAAGAGGGAGCGGCCAGGCCCCATTGCTCTAGCTAGCAGCGTGACAGAGTGAAGAGGGAGCGGCCAGGTCCCATTGCTCTAGCAGCGTGACAGAGTGAAGAAGGAGCGGCCAGGCCCCATTGCTCTAGCTAGCAGCGTGACAGAGTGAAGAGGGAGCGACTAGGCCCCATTGCTCTAGCTAGCAGCGTGACAGGGTGAAGAGGGAGCGGCCAGGCCCCATTGCTCTAGCAGCGTGACAGAGTGAAGAGGGAGCGGCCAGGCCCCATTGCTCTAGCTAGCAGCGTGACAGAGTGAAGAGGGAGCGGCCAGGCCCCATTGCTCTAGCTAGCAGCGTGACAGAGTGAAGAGGGAGCGGCCAGGCCCCATTGCTCTAGCTAGCAGCGTGACAGGGTGAAGAAGGGGCGACCAGGTCCCATTGCTCTAGCTAGCAGGGTGACAGAGTGAAGAAGGAGCGGCCAGGCCCCATTGCTCTAGCTAGCAGCGTGACAGGGTGAAGAAGGGGCGACCAGGCCCCATTGCTCTAGCTAGCAGCGTGACAGGGTGAAGAGGGAGCGGCCAGGCCCCATTGCTCTAGCTAGCAGCGTGACAGAGTGAAGAAGGAGGGGCCAGGCCCCATTGCTCTAGCAGCGTGACAGGGTGAAGAAGGAGGGGCCAGGCCCCATTGCTCTAGCTAGCAGCGTGACAGGGTGAAGAGGGAGCGGCCAGGCCCATTCAGATTCCAATGATGATATAATGATCTTAAAAGTTTGAACTATAATCTTTTTGACAATTGTTCAATCTTCCAGCTGTCATGAATTTCCCAACTGCAGTGCATGTTATGTGAACCAGCTACATGTGACCTGCTTAATACAAATGGATCATCTTTTAGCTTAAGATATCATTAATAACTTGAGTAAGTTCTAATCAAATGTTAATTGTGTTTAGCGTTGCATTGCGTGGTCAGTGTGTTGCAGATGGGCAGGCAGTTCTTTTGTCCTGTAGCTCCATAATTAGAAATAAAAATAACCCTTTAAGTTCTGAATGAGATCTCAAATCACACAAGTATATACCTACAAGCCGCACTCATGATGAACACGTACCACTTCACATTGGGATTCTGAGATATAATATCTCTATCCAGAGCTTCCACCAGGTCTTTGTCGTACCCTGTCCCGTCAAACCTCTTCACTTCTTTCTCCTGGACATCAGCTTTGTTCTGGGAGGCACACAAAACTATTTTACTCTTTCTGACTCTGGAGCCTGAATGTTAGCCATTGGGTCTGCTTTCTTCCAGACAACAAACTAGAATTTCTACCTGGAAATAGGCAAACACGCAGAATGTGGATACTGTGCGATCCACAATGCAAATATTGAGAACAAGTTGAGCAGTGTAATAAAGAAGAAGGTGCTGTGTGCACCTTATCATCCTTTGCTCTGCCCTCTTTCACCTCCTTCCTTTCTTTGCCCTTGGAAGGTTTGCTTTTGTCCCCGTTGGCCCCGCGGGGGAAGTGCCTCTGCTGGGCCCTCACTGCCACACTCAGCCTGTTGTTGGGGGCTTTACTTTCTTTATTTGCATTACCTGGCCGCTTCACAGGACATGGAGAATGTCTGTGGACAGAGAAGAAGAGGTAGCTATAAACAAAAACACTAGCCTTAACGTCCCGAGGCTCAGCAGGAGGACTCATGAAGCCTTTAAAGCAGGGGTGGGGAACCTCAGGCCCCCGGGCCGTATACGGCCCGCGAGACCATTTGGTTTGGCCCTCGAGGTAATTTATAAACACACGCAAAAAAGAAAAAAATTAAAGAAATCTAGACCGCAAAATAATTAAACGAGCGAGTGCCTGTTTTTCCTGGCAACGGTCATGGTCCTTGAACACAACACGAGCCTAACGTGTCATCACGTGGTATATGTCTCGTCTGACAGGGGTGCAGTGCTGACGGAGAGCACCAGAACGCCACTCCGGGACTTCAAAAAAATTGCAGTACACATAAGTCCGTAGGCTACATATGCTGCAGTTTTTGCGTGGCTGTGTCTTCAGTAGAAAGCCCAGTGGCGATCTGTTCATCTGTCATTCTGATCATACAGTCAATAACGTTGTTGTTATTAGCATCTGGTTAGCTAGCTATGCTAACGAATATAAAAAGCCTTTTCTCCAACCAGTGAGGTAAAGGCCCATCTTTATATGATCATTATAGTTATCAAAAAACAAGAGAATAAAGTAAACAGGTATAAAATACTATATGACAGTAAAAAAAAGTTGTTATTAATAAACAAGAATACAGTTTGAAAGGAGAGTGATTTGTAAAATATCCATAAACAAAAAGTAAATCTGCTTACAGTTCTGTTTCATATGGGTGTTGAGAGATGTTTCCATAGATCTCTTCATTTTGCTCTCAAAGTGCACCAGATTGATGCTTTCAACTTCAATATTTAAAAAAAAATCAAATCTTCCCGGGGGAACATGCCCCCGGACCCCCCTAGAGGAGGTTAGGTCCCTCCCACTTAAATCATGTCCATGGATAGGAAACTAAATACATTTGCACACATCTTGTGTCCATATCTTTCTGTTTGGTGGTCATGCCACATCCGTGCACGTGCATGCATGCGCGAGTCATGGCAAGATATCTGGATTAAGAGGTTGCTTTTTCTTTGCACAGCATGAAAGAAAGGCCAAATGAATGTGCTGTGATTTTTAAGCAGAGGTCAATAATTTGTACGGCCCTCAGAGGATGTTGAAAAAATTGAAATGGCCCTTGAGAGGAAAAAGGTTCCCCACCCCTGCTTTCAAGTGACGGAAAACAGAGATTTACAGGACACCTCTGGGGTAGACCAGGAACAAATCCAGGTCACAACAGAGACTCAAAGGGACAAATCTCAACCACATGACTGCATCAGGAACTAGCTTTCACATTCCCGACCACAAACCTGCACACTGCAAACAGGAAATAGATCTACAGTACCCACAGCGCTATCACTGGCAACAAAGAAAGAATGTACTGAAGCAAGGAATAAGAAGGCTGGAAGGTGAGAGCTGGATGTGAATAACGAAGTGCCATACCGCTGTTCCACATGCACAGGCCTCATTCCACTGTCTTCCTGGCTGCTGGGTTTAGCAGGTGTTGTGTCCAGCTGGAAGTTCTCCAGAGTGGACATGATGTCCTGAACTTGTCCGTTCTCCTCACTGATTTCTTGCCATAGCTGAGATGAAAACACCAATACAAGTCAGTAAACAGAAGAGGCAGGACTCATTTCTGAACATGTATGTCAAGTTTTTTATTTAATTGTTTACCTGCTGCCATCTCTGCTGATAACTGCTGTCCCGCATGGTGTACACATACTTGTTGATCTGTTCTAGCAATCCATGATAGAGAACACTGGCCGAGCTGTAGTTTCCCAGCAGGGCGTACTCGCGGGCCAGCTTCACGTTCTCATTGATCTCTCGCAGACTCATGGTGCTGCAGGGACACAGACAGAGCTCATCACGCTTCCCTCCCACAACCTCAGCCTGATATTAAACCTGGGTTTGGTCAAACATCTGGCCATAGAATAAGTGTTATGATATGAAATGGTGTAATGCAAGCATATACTTATATTAGATTTAAAAGAGTGGGGTCTAGCCACAGTCCCTGGCACGTCCAGCACCAGAGCACTACTGAGTGTGCAGCACCAGAGCACTACTGAGTGTCCAGTCCACTGACTGAATGTCCATGTTTGGGCAACATCAGGAAGTAGAGGATGCTTAATACAGAAAGCTCTAATAAAGAAAACAGACTGAAGCAGGATCAAACCAAGTAGAGCTGATGTGACCAGGACCACATCTGGATATCACTCAACTGAGATTAAGAACATGCAGTCTTCTAATTATCTATCAGGCAGAAATGCTATTCTGAACAGCTGATGAGCCTGCATAGATAGAGAGATAGAGAGAGAGAGAGATAGATAGATAGAGAGAGAGAGAGAGAGATAGATAGAGAGAGATAGAAAGAGAGAGAAAGAGAGATAGAGAGAGAGAGATAGTTAGAGAGAGAGAGAGAGAGATAGATAGAGAGCGAGATAGATAGATAGAGAGAGAGAGAGCGAGATAGATAGATAGATAGAGAGAGATAGAGAGAGAGAGAGCGAGATAGATAGATAGAGAGAGATAGAGCGAGATAGATAGATAGAGAGAGATAGATAGAGAGATAGCGAGAGAGTGCGAGAGATAGATAGATTTGAGAGAGAATTGTTTTGTTTTGAGTAGCTGCATCAGAAATGTCGAAATTGGACCTAAAAAGTGAGACATTTTATAGGAAAATCTGAAATTATTCTTCAGAATTAACTCCAAAGAAGAGTTAACGACATTGATCGACAGAAAACAGAGGAAGAAACGCAATTTTTGGATGTATTTTTGAGTTGAAACTACAAACTAGCTTTCAACTACCAACTGACAACTGTCAACCGTCTAGCTGTGGGCTGCTAGCTGTTACCGTCTAGCTGTGAGCTGCCAGCTGTTACCTGCCACTGTTGGAAGGAGCTGCACCAAAGAAGCTAGCGAAACATTATAAACTGTGAATTATTTCATGAAGATAAGAAGAAAGGAAAAGAAAAGTATTTGTAAGCTAGAAAAAGCTAATTAATTAGCCTAGCATCTCTTTGGAACAAAACAAGTGGTCGCCATGGAAACTGTCCAGCAGGCAAAAAATAACTTCTCAGCTCTCAGAGCAGAGGGAAGAGAGATTGTATATCCTGCTAAATGCAAGAGTGTAAATGCAAAGGACAAACACAAGGAGAAGACACTGTGTGGAAACCCAGAGGTCCTCTTCACTGACTATGCCCAACAAAGAGAAGGAAGGAAGAAGAACAACCTCATATTCTTCACTGACTCCATCTACATCTGGAAAGATACTCTGTGCAGCAAGTATGCACACGTCTCCAGAGAGGGCATCGGCTCAGGAGGCAGATTAAAAATCTGTAAAGATGAACACCTTGACAAAGATGACCCTCTGCTCACCATCACATACTACACCAAAGGAAAGGTCATGGTCCAAGGGAATGAAGCCAACCTGGAGTCATTCCAAGAGGCATTCCCCCTGTTGAAAGCTGAGGTGGACACAAAGAGGATCAATGTCCCCTCTGGTGTCCCCTCTGGTGTCCCCTCTGGTGTCCCCTCTGACAGCGAAGGTGATGAGAGCCCAATAGAGAATCCCAACACCTTGTCCATCTCTGCCCCTCCCACACCGGCCAGCTCCAACAATCGGCTGAAGGAGAGTGTGGCCCTGCTGGAGCTGGACTTTGCAGAATTCAAAGAGCGGACCCAGGCCAGGCAGTCTGGTCCCCCAGACAACACTCTGCAGCAGCTTAAAGAGGACAAGAGCGACAACGAGGCCTTGGCATCTGACCTCAGAGGAAGTGTAGAGGCACTCAAACAGGAGAACAGTGTGCTCCGTGTTCAGTTAGCCAAGGTGAGGGAGGATGCTGAGTGTAGAGAGAAGAGCTTCACCAGGCAGGTCCAGCACCTGAGGGAGGATGCTGAGTGTAGAGAGAAGAGCTTCACCAGGCAGGTCCAGCACCTGAGGGAGGATGCTGAGTGTAGAGAGAAGAGCTTCACCAGGCAGGTCCAGCACCTGAGGGAGGATGCTGAGTGTAGAGAGAAGAGCTTCACCAGGCAGGTCCAGCACCTGACAGAGAAACTCTCATCAGTCCTCACAATGACGAGCAGAGAGACACAGACTCTCCCTGCCAGTGTCCTTGGCCCACCCTCTCTGCTCAGCACCCAGCCCAACAACACCCTGGCCCCTCCTGATACACCCACACAGCCAGCTGCCCACAGCCAGCTCTGCCCACCCCAGCCTCCCTCTACTCAGCCTGAAGAACAAGACCCACAAGTGGTCCTGCTGACTGACTCAAACGGGAAGTTCCTGGACCCAAGAAAGCTTTTTCCTGATAAAAAGGTGCTGTCTAAACACTGCAGCACCACAGGCCAGGCCATGAAGCTGTTGAAGAAGGAGACCCTCAGGAGCCCTCAGTACCTGGTGATCCACACGGGAACAAATTACCTGCACACCCTCCGTAGGGACACTGCTGAGGCAGTGAGGAAAATGGCGGAGCAGGCCAGTAAGGAATTCCCCGACACCCGCATTGTGGTCTCCACCCTGCTGCCTAGGACAGACACCCCTCCTCATGTCATCCATGACATTAATATGGAGATCAGAAAAGGATGTGCCACCTTACCAAATGTCCACCTGGCCCTCCACTCAACCATTGGCCCCTGGGACCTCTATGATGGACTCCACCTACACAGAGAGAGGGTGGGGATATTTGCAAAGACCCTCAAAGATGCAGCCCTGGGACGCACCCCTCCCACCCCCTCCTCTAGAGGCCCAATAGACCCTCCCAGACCGCTTCCTCCCCATCACCACCCCAGGATCACCACCCCTGCTGTGAGGAGACACAACAGCTCAGCCTGGACCTCCCACTCCCCACGCCCCCAACACACCCAGAGGAGGCTACTTTCACCCAGCTCAACACCTGCACAACATCAGCAGCAGAGATATGCAGCAACAGCTGCTCCTCGTCTCCCTCCCCGCCTACAGCAGCGGAGCTATGCTGCAGCTCTAGCCCAGCCTGCTGCCACCCTCCCTCCCCCTGCTACCTCTGAACTGGGAGACATCAGGATAATGCTGCACACCCTGTGCACCCGACTTCTGTCCAGCTAAGACATTACATATATATGTTATCGTAGTAATCAGTAGTAATAGTAATATTAGTGAAAATAGTTTTTTCTTTTTTTTTATATATATTTGTCTCACTATACAGGTTCATTTTGATTGTTTGTTTTTGAAAAAAAAAGATGCGTTCTTTTCATATAAGCTGTTGGAATATTCAGGGACTCCACTCCTCAACCTTTGAGGTCAAGAGTGAGAATCCAGAGTTCTTAGAATCTATCAAAGATGTTGATCTAATTATATTAACAGAAACATGGTGTAAAAATGATCTGCTCACTCACTGTCCTCCAGGTTATAATGAAGTCATGGTGCCCTCTATAAAATCAAAAAACATACGCAAGGGCAGAACATCGGGGGGATCTTGGTGTGGTATAAAGGAGATCTTTGCCGTCAGATCTCAGTAGTAAAACAAGGTCAATCCCACATGTGGCTAAGGTTAGATCAAACCCTGGGCATAACTGACAGGAATCTATACGTGTGTGCTATTTATATTCCCCCAGTAGATTCTCCTTATTTTGAAGAAGACATTTTTGAAACTCTCCATTCAGAAATCGCCTATTTTCAGGCCCAGGGAAATGTGCTTCTAACTGGAGATCTGAACGGACGAACAGGAATTGAACCTGATGTCATAGACCCACAGGGCAGCCACCATGTATTTGGTGAACCCCCCCTGTTTACCACACCAACAGTCAGCCATCGGAACAGCCTTGACTCTGAAATCAATCAGAATGGCAAAGAGATAGTGCATCTCTGTCGGGCCTTAGGCCTGTACATAGTGAACGGGAGGTTCAGAGGGGACTCTTTAGGGAGATTCACATACTCCTCAGCTCTAGGGTCTAGTGTAGTAGACTATGCAATCACTGACATGGACCCCTCCACTATCAGTGCATTCACTGTCAGACAGCAATCCCCCTTTTCAGACCACAACCAAATCAATGTGTTCTTTAAACTCTCAGGTCCAATGAGTGACACAGCAAGGGAACCCAGTCAGCTGTACACATGACATCCTACTTACAGGTGGGCCCAGTCAGCTGTACACATGACATCCTGCTTACAGGTGGGCCCAGTCACCTGTACACATGACATCCTACTTACAGGTGGGCCCAGTCAGCTGTACACATGACATCCTGCTTACAGGTGGGCCCAGTCACCTGTACACATGACATCCTGCTTACAGGTGGGCCCAGTCACCTGTACACATGACATCCTGCTTACAGGTGGGCCCAGTCACCTGTACACATGACATCCTGCTCACAGGTGGGCCCAGACAGCTGTACACATGACATCCTGCTCACAGGTGGGCCCAGTCACCTGTACACATGACATCCTGCTCACAGGTGGGCCCAGACAGCTGTACACATGACATCCTGCTCACAGGTGGGCCCAGTCACCTGTACACATGACATCCTACTTACAGGTGGGCCCAGTCACCTGTACACATGACATCCTGCTCACAGGTGGGCCCAGTCACCTGTACACATGACATCCTGCTCACAGGTGGGCCCAGACAGCTGTACACATGACATCCTGCTCACAGGTGGGCCCAGTCACCTGTACACATGACATCCTGCTTACAGGTGGGCCCAGACAGCGGAGACACATGACATCCTGCTTACAGGTGGGCCCAGACAGCGGAGACACATTCACCATGGCCTTGAACTCACCTGATCTGATAAATGACATGTCACTATTTGACCAAAATCAATATGGTCCTACCAAAGATGGTGTAAACATGGCCATTGATTATATCAATATGATATTTCACAAGGCAGCTATTAAAGCTGACCTTATCAAACAAAAGCAGAAGCCTGTTAAAAGGCAAAACGCTGACAAATGGTTTGACCAGGAATGCAAGACCATCAGAAAAGACCTGAGAAAAATAGCAAATGAAAAACATCGGCAACCAAACAACCCAGCCTTACGCATTAGATACAATGACGTCTTAAACAAATATAAATGTACAATAAGGAACAAAAAACAAAATGATACCCACATGAAACTTGAGGATATTGAGAAAGCCATTGATCAAAATCAATTCTGGGATCTGTGGAACAACTTCAACACAAAACAACCACAAGCATTACCATCCACACGGTGACATCTGGAGAGAACATTTTGAAAGTTTGTACAAAGACGTACCAATAAATCTAATAAATTCAAATCAGTGTATTACAAAAGAGAAACTCCAAACATTAGAAGAAACTATTAAAGACAACCAAAACCCTCTTGATTTCCCAATGACTTGGGAAGAGTTGACCACACAGACACAATCTCTCCGGCCAAGGAAAGCTTGTGGCCCAGACAACATTAAAAACGAAATGCTCCGATGCAGCACCCCAGAGATGCAGGGTACAGTGTTAAAGCTGTTCAGCATCGTATTGCAGTCAGGATGTTTTCATCTGGTGCAAAGGGCTCATTTCCCCCATTCATAAGAGTGGAGACAAATCAGACCCTAAGAACTACCGTGGCATCTGTGTCAGCAGCTGTCTGGGGAAATTATTCTGTAGCATTCTAAATAAAAGAATACAAGATTTCCTTAACCAACAATCCATCTTGAGTAAAAATCAAATTGGCTTCCTTCCAAAACACTGCACCACCGACCATGTGTACACCCTTCACACTTTAGTTAACAAACATGTACACCAAACACAACATGGTAAAATATTCACTTGTTTCATTGATTTCAAAAAAGCTTTCGACTCTATTTGGCACGAAGGGCTCTATGATAGACTTCTACATTGTGGTATAGGGGGCAAAATGTACGATCTGGTTAAATCAATGTATTTAGAGAATAAATGTGCTGTTAAAATTGGAGACAAACAAACTGAATTCTTCACCCAGAGAAGAGGCGTTCGTCAGGGTTGCAATTTAAGTCCCACTTTATTTAATATATATATATAAATGAACTTGCTGTTCAGTTGGATCACTGTGCTGCTCCTGGCCTCTCCCTCCGAGAGAGAGAGAGAGAGAGAGAGAGAGATATGCTGCTCCTGGCCTCTCCCTCCTAGATAGAGAGGTGAAGTGACCTTGTTCTGCTGTCTCCTACTGAACAAGGACTCCAGCAGCAGCTGGACATAGTAGACCAGTACTGTAAGGACTGGGCCCTGGCAGTCAATATGAAGAAAACTAATGTCATGGTTTTCCAAAACGCCCCAGATGTCAGGAGAACAAATACCAGTTTACCATAAACAATCATATCATCGAACATAGTATGAGTTACACCTACCTCGGTTTAACCATAACAGCATCGGGAAGTTTCAACATGGCAGTGAATGCACTCAAAGAAAAAGCCAGAAGAGCTCTAAATGCAATTAAGAGAACATTTTATAATGTCCAAATTCCAGTTAAAATCTGGCTCAAAATCTTTGATAGTGTGATCCAGCCCATTGCGCTGTACGGTAGTGAAGTGTGGGGTCCACTCAGTCACCAGAGCTATGCCCGCTGGGACAAACATCCAGCAGAGTCTTTACATGCAGAGTTCTGCAGATACATTTTACGTGTTCAGAGAAAAACACCAACAAATGCATGTAGAGCAGAATTAGGCAGATACCCCCTGATCATCACCACTCAGGAGAGAGCACTAACATTCTTTAACCACCTTAGATCCAGCCCCCGAGACCCCCTCCACTCCAAAGCCCTCCAAGAGCTGACCCAGAGAAGAGTCCCCTATGGCAGCTGGCTCTGAGGCTAGCTGCCCCCTCTCAGAGCCAAGAGCTGACCCAGAGAAGAGTCCCCTATGGCAGCTGGTGCTGAGGCTAGCTGCCCCCTCTCAGAGCCAAGAGCTGACCCAGAGAAGAGTCCCCTATGGCAGCTGGCTCTGAGGCTAGCTGCCCCCTCTCAGAGCCAAGAGCTGACCCAGAGAAGAGTCCCCTATGGCAGCTGGCTCTGAGGCTAGCTGCCCCCTCTCAGAGCCAAGAGCTGACCCAGAGAAGAGTCCCCTATGGCAGCTGGTGCTGAGGCTAGCTGCCCCCTCTCAGAGCCAAGAGCTGACCCAGAGAAGAGTCCCCTATGGCAGCTGGCTCTGAGGCTAGCTGCCCCCTCTCAGAGCCAAGAGCTGACCCAGAGAAGAGTCCCCTATGGCAGCTGGTGCTGAGGCTAGCTGCCCCCTCTCAGAGCCAAGAGCTGACCCAGAGAAGAGTCCCCTATGGCAGCTGGTGCTGAGGCTAGCTGCCCCCTCTCAGAGCCAAGAGCTGACCCAGAGAAGAGTCCCCTATGGCAGCTGGCTCTGAGGCTAGCTGCCCCCTCTCAGAGCCAAGAGCTGACCCAGAGAAGAGCCCCCTATGGCAGCTGGCTCTGAGGCTAGCTGCCCCCTCTCAGAGCCAAGAGCTGACCCAGAGAAGAGTCCCCTATGGCAGCTGGTGCTGAGGCTAGCTGCCCCCTCTCAGAGCCAAGAGCTGACCCAGAGAAGAGTCCCCTATGGCAGCTGGCTCTGAGGCTAGCTGCCCCCTCTCAGAGCCAAGAGCTGACCCAGAGAAGAGTCCCCTATGGCAGCTGGTGCTGAGGCTAGCTGCCCCCTCTCAGAGCCAAGAGCTGACCCAGAGAAGAGTCCCCTATGGCAGCTGGCTCTGAGGCTAGCTGCCCCCTCTCAAAGCCAAGAGCTGACCCAGAGAAGAGTCCCCTATGGCAGCTGGTGCTGAGGCTAGCTGCCCCCTCTCAGAGCCAAGAGCTGACCCAGAGAAGAGTCCCCTATGGCAGCTGGCGCTGAGGCTAGCTGCCCCCTCTCAGAGCCAAGAGCTGACCCAGAGAAGAGTCCCCTATGGCAGCTGGTGCTGAGGCTAGCTGCCCCCTCTCAGAGCCAAGAGCTGACCCAGAGAAGAGTCCCCTATGGCAGCTGGTGCTGAGGCTAGCTGCCCCCTCTCAGAGCCAAGAGCTGACCCAGAGAAGAGTCCCCTATGGCAGCTGGCTCTGAGGCTAGCTGCCCCCTCTCAGAGCCAAGAGCTGACCCAGAGAAGAGTCCCCTATGGCAGCTGGCTCTGAGGCTAGCTGCCCCCTCTCAGAGCCAAGAGCTGACCCAGAGAAGAGTCCCCTATGGCAGCTGGTGCTGAGGCTAGCTGCCCCCTCTCAGAGCCAAGAGCTGACCCAGAGAAGAGTCCCCTATGGCAGCTGGCTCTGAGGCTAGCTGCCCCCTCTCAGAGCCAAGAGCTGACCCAGAGAAGAGTCCCCTATGGCAGCTGGTGCTGAGGCTAGCTGCCCCCTCTCAGAGCCAAGAGCTGACCCAGAGAGGAGTCCCCTATGGCAGCTGGTGCTGAGGCTAGCTGCCCCCTCTCAGAGCCACTCTGACCAGTCTCTCAGCAGCACTACTCTCCAAACACCAATCGCAGTCAAACGCATTATAGCACAATGTAAAGACAACTATTTACAACATTGGGAAGACGAGACGAGAAGCCAAAGCAGATTAGAATGTTACCTGGCTCTGAACAGAGAGTACGAGCTGGCAGAATATCTCTCTGCTGTCAGAGATAGAAAGCAGAGACAGATCCTAACCAAGCACAGGCTCAGTGACCACAGACTGGCAATCGAAACAGGAAGACTCAAAAGATCCTGGCGACCAGAAGAGAACAGAACGTGTGGTCACTGTACGACAGGTGAGACCGAGACAGAGATGCACTTCCTCCTGAAGTGCCAAACATTCAACGAAGTAAGGAGCGTTTACTGGAACAAGTTGAACTCTGTAATCCCAGGTTTCAAGGAGGTTGATGACCTCTCAAGACTGAGAGTACTCCTAGGAGAAGGAGACAAGGCACACCTTGCTGCCCAATATGTATACACATGCCACAACCTGAGGGACAGTGAATATGACACACACACACACACACACACACACACACACACACACACACACACACACACACACACACACACACACACACACACACACACACACACACACACACACACACACACACACACACACACACACACACACACACACACACACCACACACACACACACACACACACACACACACACACACACACACACACACACACACACACACACACACACACACACACACACACACACACACACACACACACACACACACACGTGTTGAAATGTAATTATATCACTGTATATATATCATCAATAATATGTAAACATTTGAAATGTATGTTAATGTTGTTAATTATTTTGTATTGTGATGCTTTGGCAACATTGTTTAATTTAACTTTCATGCCAATAAAGCCCCTTTGAATTGAATTGAATTGATAGATAGAGAGAGATAGATAGAGAGAGATAGAGAGAGAGCGAGATAGATAGATAGAGAGATAGATAGAGAGATAGCGAGAGTGCGAGAGATAGATAGATAGAGAGAGATAGATAGATAGAGAGAGATAGAGAGAGAGCGAGATAGATAGATAGAGAGAGAGATAGATAGAGAGATAGCGAGAGTGCGAGAGATAGATAGATAGAGAGAGATAGATAGAGAGATAGAAAGAGAGATAGATAGAGAGATAGCGAGAGAGTGCGAGAGATAGATAGATAGAGATAGAGAGAGATAGAAAGCGATAGATAGAGAGATAGAAAGAGAGAGAGATAGATAGAGAGATAGAAAGAGAGATAGAGAGAGATAGAAAGAGAGAGAAAGAGAGATAGAGTGAGAGATAGAGAGAGAGAGATAGTTAGAGAGAGAGAGAGAGAGAGATAGATAGAGAGCGAGATAGATAGATAGAGAGAGATAGATAGAGAGATAGCGAGAGAGTGCGAGAGACAGATAGATAGAGAGAGATAGATAGAGAGAGAGAGAGAGAGAGAGAGAGAGTGACAGAGAGAGAGAGAGAGAGAGATAATAAATGGATGTTTTCAAAGTAAATGGATAATCGTTTTTAATAATGGTGATATCAATTATTGACCCAAATAATCGAGATTATGATTTTTGCCATAATCGAGCAGCCATAGTTTCTAGCAAAGAATTGTTATTTGGTCTTAAATTGTAGTTCAACATTTATTTCCTGTTACTTCTGGACCATGACGGCGGCCAGCCTTTAATGTTTAACTGAGTGGAATGTGTTGAATATGTTTTACCAACATGTTGGCTATATGTTAAGGAGTTGTCAGGTTGTGACAGTGCAATGCAACATGTGTATTGGTATTTATTTAAATGTACAATTTATTTTATTTTGTATTGGTTTTTCAGTTGATTACCCTGAACGTATAATTCAACAGTTAAAATGTTCAAATTATTATTTGTATTTGTTTTAAAGTACAATAAATGGATGTTTTCAAAGTCAATGAATAATCACATTTAAGGTAATTTAAGGTAAGTTTGAGAAACCGGCTCGAGACACACTTTTTGTTATATTCCATGGAATGCTCTTAACATCCCGATAGCAATGAATATCTGAAGTGCTTTGACAAAAAATCCATTAAAAAATGTCATCTGTAGAAGCCGTGATACTGTAAAAAGTACAACCAATCCGTTTAGCCGTCCCGGATGGCCTACCTGCCTGTCAGCCTTCCATCGGGCACAAACTTCTCTCGTGCGCTCATTGGTCATGTGCGCGTGCGTGTGTGTTGGAGGAGGGGCTATATAAGGAAGTGGCAGATTTTCTCCGGCTGTGTATTTTCAAATTCTAGCGATCTCGAGCCGGTTTCTTATTACCTACCCCACCTTTAATAATCGCAATTACAATTATTGACCCAAATAATCGAGATTATGATTGTTGCCATAATCGAGCAGCTAGTAGATAGATACTTTATTGATTCCAATTTGGGAAATTATTTCATTACAGAAGCAGCAGTATGTTCAGATCTTAAAATACGAATACTTACAAATTGGAATAGAGAATTAACAATTACAAATTAATAATTAAAAATATTATATCAAATATAGACAATATTTTTTTTTTTTTTAAATGTTGCAGGGAAAGACTAAACTTAGAAGAGTAATATTTGTTTTTTTATTACATGTCAACATACTGAACCCAACATAAGAAATATAAGAAAATAATAAAACGTTACATTGAAGACTTTGACCCAAATGTGATGGTGGATAGTATATCCCTACCTTCATCTTCACAGTTAAAGAAATCAATATTGTTTTCAAATACTTGTGTATCATAATGTCTTGCAGGACATTAATTGATGTAAATAAATCAACATAAACTCTTTCTTAAAATATATTTATATTAGGATCACAAACTATGAGAGAATTTGGCAAAAGAAAGGTTATTTTTCAGGATCTATGATTATGTAAAAGTGTATTTTGATGAAGAAAAATATGTGATGACCAAATGAAAGGCCTCATTCCGTTTTACAAAGCTATGAGTGCAAATGTAGGTCATGTTTCTACATCCAGGGACAAATAAACTAACAGCGTGGCTCCATGTATTAGCCGGAGGCCAGTGGTGTAAAGTAACAAAGTACATTTACTCAAGTCCAATACTAAAGTACAATTTTGAGATACTTGTACTTTACTTAAGTATTATTTTAAGCTTTGATAACACTTTAATGATCAATCATTATAAAACATATCATAGCCTAGGGCCTATATATTATTCTGAAATGGACCAATCTGCACAATGACTACTTTTTGGTACTTTAAGTATTTTGATGCTAGTACTTTTCTACTTTTACTTGAGTAACTTTTTGAATGCAGGACTTATACTTGTAACAGAGTATTCCTACAAACAATCTTTTGCTGAAGTATAAAATCGAAGTACTTCCGCCACCTCTGCCTGTGACAGATACACCGACAGGGTGGCTCCATGTATTAGCCAGAGCCCCGCCCAACTGTTGGCGACACAAAGTGAAACGCTGCTGTCCGTCACAGGATTAATGAGCATGCCGTTGCTCACACCAGACCGTAAATACAAATTATGTTATACTCAACTTTTCAGAAGAACGGGTGTGCGGCTGGCAGGCTGCGGCTGCTGTGAAGGCTGTGACCAGTTCCGCTGCTCACGAGCTCCTTAAAGAGACAGGCCGCCGAGGCACGAGCCCGCCCAACGACCCACACCGGGTTGTAGTTCACAGTCAATGGTTGTAGTTCTCTTTACACATCGTTCTGACAACACACTTCCCCCAACCAGGGGTGGAGAATTTAAGAGCTCATTTTTGGGTTGCGGTCGGATAATCCAAAAATCAGCTCCTAACGTCTATCCCTATCATCTATTCTTTGACCTCTGAGTGAAACGTCACAGGGTTAAGGGATAGTGGATAGGAGAATTCAAAAGGACTTAGGAGAAGAGACTGTGGTACTTTAGAGAATCCGACTGCACTTTCACTATCAGCGTGTTTATGATGCGCCAGCGGACGTCATGAATGTGCGTTTGCTGCTATGGGGAAACTATGGAAACCACAGTTTTCTATACAGCGGACTACAACATGGATGTATAATAAGAACGAGGGACTACTGTAAACTCATCTAGAGACTCTGCACCGTGCTCTGATGCTGCTGCTTTGCTTTATGAACGTGGACAACAGAGAAACATATTCTTCAGGACCAAAGTTGGAATTGAAATAAAAAAGGAAAGTGAAACTTATGCTCGTCACCCTCTCCCTCCGGTCCACATTAATACAATTTATCCCAATATGATTATGACAGGTTTGCCAACACTCACGCATCTGGCGTGTGACACACGCTTTCACTCTCAATCTCACGCTCTCACGCAGCCCAAACTATTCTCACGCCAAAAACAAGAATACCGAAGACTAGAAACGGTTTTGAAAACTGTTGTCACGTAGTGATCGTCTTCTCAATAGAGCATCTTTGATAATGTCTTCTGGCCAATCAGAATCAAGATGGTGATTCTGAACGGCGTGGTGTTGTTGCAGGAAGTCCCGACGGAGAATACTTTTGCTGTAGTACATCTCTACATATACATCGATACAACATTATGAAATAAGACCCCACGGTTTAATGATTGATGTGTGGGCTGTCTTTCATGTTGACACACAGAACAATGGGGGCTATCCACCCTTATCCACAATGTAAAGTAATTCACACAGCCTCTTCCCTCTTCTCTCTGTGAGGAGCAGCAGGTTCAGCTTTCAGAACAAAGTAACAGAAAACTAAAATGGCATTCATTTTTTTAAATATGTCGTGGAGTAATAGATGTATTTATTTTTCTTCTCAAGAGAGGACCAGAATGTGTATTTTATGTTAGTATTTCAATAAATCTCCTGGAGGAGAATCTCCCCAGACCCCCCTGCAGGAGTTGGGTTTTCAGCATGTCAACTCCTTCACCTGTGGGGAAATTGCAGGATTGGCTCCAGGTCGCCCTTTTTATTTACTACAAGACAAATGTGCCTTTTTGTTTCATACAGTTCCATTTGGATTGAGACAGGGAAATAATCTAAACCTCACGCGTGGCGTTTCACTGTCAAGGGGGCGATATAGCGTGTATGTAATTACATTGCAAATACTGACTTGAGCCCCACCACTGTATGGGTTAGCCCTACCGTAGATTACCCAACAAAAATACTCCGGAGCCGATAAGTCAATGAATTGCTTATCGCGACAGGCACACAATAAAACAGTGAAAACAAACATGTATTTGACTTTCATTAGTGAATGAAACTTTGTGCCCTTTATAGTCTGTGTCCAATATTGTGTATTTGTATATATTGTATATATCCTATATATATGCTAAGGTCCCGCTACTGACACGATAGCAGTCATTTCATGCGCATATGTGTAATTAAACCCATTATATCAAAATCTCACTCCAGCCAGGTATACCCAAAGTTGGCAACCCTGATTATGAACTATGAAAAGATCTTAAAATAAATACAAATGTATTTATTATAAACGTTAGTCCTTAACACCTATCACTGTGTATATCACCATTCAACACATCCTCACTCCCAGGTCGGCCTATGTTGACGTTATGTCAAGTCCCCTGCCGGCTTTTTCCAACGCAAGGGGGGGGGCCTTAGCGTCCATTTTCAACGCAAGGGGGGGGGCCTTAGCGTCCATTTTCAACGCAAGGGGGGGGGGGCCTTAGCGTCCATTTTCAGCTTTCCGGGATGTCCATGTGCTTCTATGGACGCTCATGGAAGCACGGCATTCATTTGTGTCGACTGCCCTTAAAGGCAATGTGAGCGTCCATTCTCATTGGATAGCGGAGAATTGTACACCCGGAAGTAAATATTCCCCTTACTGACGATTGATTTTACAGTGATATCTGCACTACTCATCGACTAAAAAACACCAGATTATCCTTGTTAATTACACAACATTGATTGGTTTAAATTGTGTGCAATGCTTTTGTATTTTTCCCCTTCGATTCGGAGAAACAAATCTTTTTTCGGAGTAAATGATGGCAGAAGACACTACACTACCCAGAATCCCCAGCTATCATTTCTCCCTGCAGAAAAAGAAAACATGGCCGAACTTCGTTTTATTCTGGGTGTAAAATGCCTATTTTAAAGTTAGTTTGGCTATTAAAATGCGTTTTGATGTCATTTGATGCGAGAAATATGAGTTGTTATTTCAGATTATGTGTGCAGTGGATGTACATGATCTTTAGTTTGCTAGTTATTACGAAGATTACTTCAGGAAATTGCGTCCAACGTTTTCATTGTTACCAAGGTGGTTGCTAGGGACGCTGCTATCGATATTATTTCTGTTATGTTGTGTAACTGTTTAATGGTGTTATCTTTATTGCTACCCCCTTCCCCGTCAATGTATAGTGTTGGTCCACAGCGCAAACATATTAGTTAACAAAATCCGCATCTAAAGATACGTTATTTCCCCCTGTGCAATTCCAGTCTCACATCTCACAGCACATCGTCATTAACAAATACCGGAAACAGACCGAAAACGTTTAAAGAAAATAAAATAATACCTTATTCCGAGTGTGCTTGCTTTTCTCTTTGAAAGTCATCACATAACGGCATTGTAATACACGGTTCGGCTGCATTAAATATTACATATCTGCCGTAGTTCTGTATTTATAGAGCCCTGATGAGAAGACAAACATGAGGAACTGAAAACGTGACGTGGATCATAAATATATCAGCCATTAAACAACATCTTACATTTCTTTTCACACAATACGTCTCTTTGGCGTATCAACACTAATTCGGCTCACTTTTATATTTGATCCAATTGGTAGATAGGCTGTATTTACACCATAAAGGTGCACAGATGATATAAAGAGACACCTGGTGGTTAAAGCATGTTATTGAATTTCATTATTTTTATTATTAGATATTAATAGGATCCCTATAAAGTGGACGCGGTGGACCCGTTCAAATCCAGTTTTGAACAGTCTGCCGTGGTTCCATCCCATTTCAAGTGCTGTTCGAGGCTCGGTAACCCTCGGAGCACACTCTCCAATCACAGAGCTTGAGGACTATCACGGGGTTTGTCAAACAGAGCACATGGTGTAGTCCAAACGATAGCTGGGGATTCTGGGTAGTGTAGTGTCTTCATTGCCTTTAAGGGCAGTTGACACAAACGAATGCCGTGCTTCCATGAGCGTCCATAGAAGCACATGGACATCCCGGAAAGCTGAAAATGGACGCTAAGGGCCCCCCCCTTGCGTTGAAAATGGACGCTAAGGCCCCCCCCCCCTCGCGTTGAAAATGGACGCTAAGGCCCCCCCCCCTTGCGTTGGAAAAAGCCGGCAGGGGACTTGACATAACGTCAACATAGGCCGACCTGGGAGTGAGGATGTGTTGCACCATTCAAACATCTTTTAAAAGTTGAACAAACCCCACACAGCTCAGTGAAATGTTGACTTTATTTGATCATTTCAGTCAAAACTAACGTTCATATTTCTCTTTTTGATTATAATACTGATGAACGTTCAAAACAAAGCCCTTTGGCAACTTACCACATATGTTTTAAAATGCTTAATAAGCACCGTAACTTTCATGATATCATTTATCCGTCATAATCGGTTGTTTCCGTGAACGGCCGAATGTTGTGTGACGCAAATGCTGCGGCTGCAAGGCATTGTGGGGCAGCAATTTCTCCTCTCCTTTCGGTAAGCGAGGTCCAGTGGTTCCTAAGCTAAAGGAGGTTATAAAGGAAGTTTGAAACCTCCTTTCCTATCCGTCACTACCCGATCTGCAGTGCGCAGGGCCGATTCTAGGGTCTGTGGGGGCCCTAGGAAAAAAATCACTGGGGGCCCCTTGAACCAGCTTTCATCACCATTGTGTTATAAATAATCTGACACCAACAAAAAAATTGCTAAATGTAAACAGTTTTTTATTTAACAACTTCGCATTTTTGTTATTTTCAAAGTTAGTTATTAGTTAGTAATATGAAATAATGCAAACTTAAATTGTTTATAGTCTATTATCAATTCAGGTTAAGAAACTAGTGTTGCTTACATCCTATTTTAAAAAAGGCATTTCTTTTTATACTCGACTAAAATGCAACAAAAAAAGGTTTGATTCTATTAATTTTGTCTTTTTTATTGCACTTTGGCAGCAGATTCCTGTGTAGCTGCAGATCTGAGTTGTCTTATTAGGAAGCCTCATTTATACTTTTGTAGCAACACTATTTTTATATAATGGCAAAGAAAGGGTGCAGAGTCTTTTCTTTGTCCCTGTGTCATATGTGGCAGCACTGTTCAGTGTTTCTTGAAAACATTACCCACTGTAGTGACGTGTGAATACACTCCAACTCTGTATCCACAACACTGTTGTGTAGCTTCAGTTAAGGTAGATTAGAAAGAGGTAAAATAAAGGATCTGCAGTATCATATATTTATACACATTCTCGCAGCCCGCGAGAATGTGTATAAATATGATACATTTTCGCGGGATCTATCAGGGGCGGGTCGTTGTAATTTACTGCGTGAACTGTTACTTGGCTAATTCTCAGTAGATCGAAAACGGAAACATTTCTCACAGTCACAAGTCAGCGTAAACGACCGCGATCTCCAACGGAGTTGGTCCAGCCGGACAACCCTGCTATTCACAAGGATCCCGATATTCACTATGAAAACCGGGAGGATTGGGACCACGAAGAACAGGTGCCCCCGCCAACTGACCCGCTGCACCCGCAGCAGCAGGACCAGCTAGCTGCTACCACGAGCTGCAGTGGAACTAGCGCTGCTCCCCTCCGCACCGTGATGATCCACTGCCCTCATTTCCTCCACCCTGCTCTCTGCAGAGCTCCACTCCAGAATATACAAATTCTGCTAGTCAGTGATTCTCAGACACAGCGTCTCACCCTTTGAGCATCTCGGCAGAAATGAGCAGTCGCTCCTCTCAGTTACAAATGGTCATTTTAAATTAATCAAGAATGTGTTGTATTTTCCGACATGGCGCATTGTTCGAGGCGTGCTGACAGTGAGATCTAACACGGGGAATTGTGAATGAGGAGAAGATAACCGAGAATGAGGAGGAGGAGGAGGAGAGTCACAGAATGAGGCCAGAGAGGAGGAAAAGTGCGTTATTTAGGCAATGTTGTTGGTGGGAGTTAGGAAGAGACCGCCCCTTCCAGGTGTGTGTGTGTATGTGCGTTTTCCGGTGTGTGTTACGTGAAAGTCATGAGTGTTACACTATTGATTGGTTCTGTAAATAAAGAGAACGTTTTCGACATTGAAGGCTTGAGTGATCTTGAATAGCGGTGAATGCTACAATATGAACAGGCTCGTGCTTGGCCCACTGGTATTGTTTGTTTATTTTGAAAATTAACTAGCAACGCCGTGCTGTCATATAGCAACTGCTAAGCTACTGCAGCAAAAAAATCCTGGCGCCGCCCATGGGCACCCCTGCTCTAGATCAGTGGTTCCCAACCTGGGGGGCGAGCTAAAGATCAAGATGATTTGAGGCCAAATATCATATTTAGACTTTTTTTTTTTTTTTTTTACATATAATTGTAAAGCAATACATGATTGTCACTAAAAGCCTTGTCTCTACATTACAATGAAATATAAAAAATAATTGACTAATTAATTATAATAAAAATTCAAGTTAGTATTAAAGGAATAAAAAGGCAGAAATGTATAATTCTTTCTTTAATATAAATGTTTCTTATGCCCATAAACAGTTGCGGCGCCAGAGTATTTTTGTTGGGTAATCTATGGTAGGGCTAACCCATACAGTGGTGGGGCTCAAGTCAGTATTTGTAATATAATTACATACACGCTATATCGCACCCCTTGACAGTGAAACGCCACGCGTGAGGCTTTTATTAGCTTTTATTAGTCTCCTTTTATCAGCTAAATTACATCGAGAGCAACAGGTGTGAGTTAAACAATACAATAGCCTATTCTGCTATTCCACGTTGTTACAACATGCTACGCAGCGGCAGAAACAAGAAAAGTTGGCATATAGAATTGACACGGAGAGAGAGAGGGAGAATGAGGGAGAGAGACTGACACAGCACACAACAGGTAGCCTGTATCTCTATTGTCATACAAAACACTTTTTCAAATGACCCATTATTACAAAATATATTCAAAACTCACTATTCACTCTTCAGGTGGGTCGTGTGACTCAGGCACCTGTTCGACTTGTACCTCAATGCGAGGTCGTTTAAGAACAAATATATCCATCCGAAATATACAATTAATCCTAGAAATTCTGCAATTTACTCGGCGCGAGTTTGGGGACTTTTCAATGCGAACGTGACGTATCGACGTATCAGTAATGCATGACGCAGCAGACCGAACGTTTCGTTGCTCTGATTGGCTGTAGGTCTATTCAAATTGCATTCGGAGGCATTTTGATCTGACCGCGGCCGCGCTGATATTATAACGCCAGAGAATTTTCACACCTTTAGTGCATAAAACTCCCCCACTATTTAGACTATTCCTTGCACCCCTCTAGCATAAACCCAAATGGTCTCAACCATATTGCGTCAGTAACGTGCATTTGTTGTTACAGCAGGATCAGTTTGTGTGTTTGTGGACACGATCGGTAGATTTTCGCAATCCGTGTTCTCAACATGCTTACTTTAACATAATTTGTCATGGTCGTGCTAAGCCATTTCTTGGAATGGCTGTAGCCTACCCTGGCGCCGCCACTGCCCATAAAGTGTCCAAACCAGGCTCGTCTGGATAAGCGCATTTTTCAAACAGTCATTGTCCATGCCGGTTTCAATTGGATTATTTGTCACAGTTGCTCCGATCCGATCGGTCTCCTCCATTTTGTAGATTATTTACGATTTTTGAATCCACATCCGCAAAATCCTGCTTACTTTGAGCATGTGTTTTAAACAGTTTAATCCCTTTGTGAATTGTTTCCACTTGCGCTGTCCTTTCATTTCTTCATACAGCGGGAATCCAAATGAATGAATCCTGAGTCCAACAACCATCAAAGTCACTCCAATAGTGCTCCTTAATCACGCTTTCATCCTCCTTTAACAACATACATCATTCATCCAGTTTGTGACGGTAGTTGTAGCATTTTGAGACTTTGAAACTTGAATAACTGCTGTGTGTTTGTTTTGAACGTTCATCAGTATTATAATCAAAGAGAGAAATATGAACGTTAGTTTTTACTGAAAAGATCAAAAAAGTCAACATCTCACAGTCTTCACTGAGCTGTGTGGGGTTTGTTCAGCTTCTAAAAGATGTTTGAATGGTGATATACACAGTGATAGATGTTAAGGACTAACATTTATAATAAATACATCTGTATTGATTTAAGATATTTTCATCAATCATACGTATTGGGATCATTTGTATTAATGAGGACCGGAGGGAGAGGGGGACGAGCATCAGTTTCACTTTCCTTTTTTATTTCAATTCCAGCTTTGGTCCTGAAGAATATGTTTCTCTGTTGTCCACGTTCATAAAGCAAAGCAGCAGCATCAGAGCACGGTGCAGAGTCTCCAGATGAGTTCACAGTAGTCCCTCGTTCTTATTGAACATCCATGTTGTAGTCCGCTGGATAGAAAACTGTAGTTACCATGGTTACCCCACAGCAGCAGACGCACATTCAGGACGTCCGCTGGCGCATCATAAACACGTCGGATAGTGAAAGTGCAGTCGATTCTCTAAAGTACCGCAGTCTCTTCTCCTAAGTCCTTTTGAATTCTCCTATCCACTATCCCTTAACCCCGTGACCTTTCACTCAGAGGTCAAGGAATAGGAGATAGGGTTAGAACCTAGGAGCTGATTTTTGGACTATTCGACTGCAGCCCGAGGAGTGAGGAAATGAAAAATAACCGAAGTGAGATGCAGCCTCAGTCAGCTGTGTTGACACATGTTGTGGCTGCAGTGCATTCTGGTTACATTTGAGTATTAGTGGTTTTCTTTCTCGTTTGGATCTTTCTCACCTCACTTTCAGCTGATCAGTTGACGGCTGGTGGTTCTTCCGTCAGACGTCTCTTCACTCACTTATTGACTCGGTGAGGACAAACTTATTATTACTGATAGACATGTTTGTAAAATCTCTCACAATATGACCCATGGAATTTGGAAAATGTTCTAAACTCAAGGCACATTCAGAAGTGCACTATTCCTCAGACTCCCTGTGGCTGCATGAGGAGTTGGGATTGTCATGTAAGGTGATACTTCAGAGCTGAGGAGACACACAGTGCATTTCTTTATTTCAGAGCGTGGTCAGTCCAACAGGAGCCCAGAGACTGTGTGTGTCTGAAGCAACACACACACACACACACATGACTGCAAGCTGGAGCCACAGGGACAAACATAGCCACATGCATCTCTCCTATTCACACACTGTTATTAAGCACTCTCCCTCAGCTCCTTGCTGTGAGGGAGGGAGCTTCTCTCTGAAATGCAGCTGATTAGCCAGCACACAGCCTGGCTCTTCTCTGTTACCTGCTGAGGGACGGCAGACCGCAGCAGCTGAGGCTGAGAGGACAGTCTGTGCGCACTGCTCCTGCCACTGAGTCTCCTGTGCCTCTATGTCCTCTTGGCTTGCAGAGCATGTTCTAGAAGTCCTGGAATGCAAGTTTATTATAAGACAAGAGCTGGTGGCAGGAAGTGATCTGGCAGGCTGTCTTTTCAAGAATCAGGACGTGGACAGATTTGGGGAGTGGAGTAGTGGGGGACACAGCGCCGCATGGAGGGGGCACACCTGTCCAAACTGTCCTCCGACTGAACCCCGCACTTCCTCCTGCCTGCACCTCACTGTCCGAGCCGCTGCTGGCAGCTGCCGAACCGCCGCAGCACCCCCAGCAGGTCCTCGTAGGAGACGTCTCTGTGGGAGGGCAGGGAGCTGAGGACAGAGCGGGACAAATCAACCAGCATTCAGAGAAACACACTGCCATCTTCTTTTCATGTTAATATACCCAGTTTACAGAAAGACGCCTGAAGCTTCCATCTGTAACGGTCTGTATTTACATGAACTCTGTGAGTCTGATGTGCCAGGGCAGGAAGCCCAGCGTGCTGTCCACCGGGCCAAACTTCACCACCAGCTCCGGGTCTGGGACGCTCTTGGAGTCTGAAAGAAGCACAGCATGTCATCAGCAAAGCCGTCACCCCGGGAACCATGTACGGCGTGAGCCTTCATGTAAGTACGTCTCCTCAGGAACTGATGAAGAGGGGCTTTTACTAATAAGTGCAGCAGACCGAGCTCAGGGTTCAGATGCGTTCCTACACTCGCACATCTTTGTGAATACATGTATCAGAGCTCAGCCACACAAAACATGCTATACTAATATATTAATAATAGAAACGTTATAACCCCAGCCTGCGGGGAGTGATCAGAAGTGTTGCAGCTGGCGAGGAACCTCTTCCTTAATGGACCCTTTGAGTAAACTGAGGACCCTTGACTAATGTGACATTATATTTTGGGCATTGAAGTAACAGCAAGGAGAGACTGAGGAACGGTCAAATTAAACCTAATAATGAATGCAACAGCTGAAAATAGTTTGTATGAGACGACTGATTTTAATTCATGCTGAGCAGATTATTTTATTATCTATGTTGCAAATGTATTATCTTTTCAATTTACACACGACATCTATTGCACGTCTGTCCGTCCTGGGAGAGGGATCCCTCCTCTGCTGCTCTCCCTGAGGTTTCTCCCATGTTCCCTTTAAACTGGGGGTTTTCTTTGGAAGTGTTTCCTTGTTCAATGTGAGGGTCTAAGGACAGAGGGTCTGAGGACAGAAGGTCTGAGGGTCTGAGGACAGAGGGTCTGAGGACAGAGGGTCTGAGGACAGAGGGTCTGAGGACAGAGGGTCTGAGGACAGAGGGTCTGAGGACAGAGGGTCTGAGGACAGAAGGTCTGAGGGTCTGAGGACAGAGGGTCTGAGGACAGAGGGTCTGAGGACAGAGGCTGTACACACTGTGAAGACCACTGAGACAAATGTAACATTGTGATATTGGGCTATAAATAAACATTGATTGATTGATTGATTATTTCCTGTCAATATTAAATCAACTCTTTTTTTATTTGATGTTTGTATTATATATTATTCTTAGCAGGCTTATTTGTCTGTCCTTTCCAGTGGTTTCCTATCCCAATACTAAGCACATGTTCCATTGATCTTTGGTGGTTCTCTCTGCATCCTCCCTCTGTTCAACAGGTCAGTCTTCGTCACCTTTCTTTTGCTGTCCATAAAGCCCTTTATAATGCAGCCAGACTGTCCCCGCCATGGAGGGATCCCACTCTGACTCCCAGTATACACTCAGGCACAGGCTGCACCATGACTCAGATATGTCCTCATGTGTTTGCAGTACCTCGGAGCAGCAGGTCCAGCATGGAGACGCTGATGTCTCTGGAGCTCCTCTCTCTGTTCTCCACAGAGCGACACAGCTGCTGCGCCGCCTGCACAATGCTCTGCTTCCCGTCCTCTGGAGACAGCACCTTCACCGAGGGCCAGCAGGACACCACTGCACGGACACACAAGCATGATGGCACTTTACAGGGACAACGTTACATCTTAGTCCGCCTCTGCATCCGGACTCCAGGTGTGCTGCTTATATGTCTACTCCGCTTTCCCATGTGAAATACATTGGAACAGAAAGAAGAAACGTGCCCAGAAGACATGAGCTAGATATATCTTTAGGAAGGAAGTCCACTAAGGACTAAGGAAACGGATACCATGAAGGAATCAAGCTTAGAGGAAAGGGCGTGCTATGAGTCAGAAGGTGGAGAATACATTCTAACGGGACTGGGCATTGGCCTGAAGCTCGACGTGGCCCTCGGCCTCTTCGTTGGAACAGACTTGTTCCTACAGGTTACTCTGGTTTGATGAACAGAACAACAACATGCAGGAGGTGGAGCCCCCACAGCGGTCCAATGTGACACGCTGAACAATATATATGTTATAGAGAAGACACTGGGGTTTAAAGTGTGCCCACGATCAGTCGAGCAGCAGAACTCTGCTGAGGATTACGAGTAGCTGGTGCTTTAACTAGGTGATGCTCTAACTAGGCGATGCTTTAACTAGCTGATGCTTTAACTAGCTGGTGCTCTAACTAGGCGATGCTTTAACTAGCTGGTGCTCTAACTAGGCGATGCTCTAACTAGCTGGTGCTCTAACTAGGCGATGCTCTAACTAGCTGGTGCTCTAACTAGGCGATGCTTTAACTAGGCGATGCTTTAACTAGGCGATGCTCTAACTAGGCGATGCTCTAACTAGGCGATGCTCTAACTAGGCGATGCTCTAACTAGGCGATGCTTTAACTAGGCGATGCTTTAACTAGGCGATGCTCTAACTAGGCGATGCTCTAACTAGGCGATGCTCTAACTAGGCGATGCTTTAACTAGGCGATGCTCTAACTAGGCGATGCTTTAACTAGGCGATGCTCTAACTAGGCGATGCTTTAACTAGGCGATGCTCTAACTAGGCGATGCTCTAACTAGGCGATGCTCTAACTAGGCGATGCTCTAACTAGGCGATGCTCTAACTAGGCGATGCTCTAACTAGGCGATGCTTTAACTAGGCGATGCTCTAACTAGGTGATGCTCTAACTAGGCGATGCTCTAACTAGGCGATGCTCTAACTAGGCGATGCTCTAACTAGGCGATGCTTTAACTAGGTGATGCTCTAACTAGGTGATGCTCTAACTAGGTGATGCTCTAACTAGGGCTGTTAACATAACCGAGTCAAATTAATGAGCGGAATCACCACATTACCAACTCACACCATTGTGCAGGGCAATGAAAAGGCTAAGCAGTTAACTGGAGACCACTGGACCTCAGTAGTCACGGAACACGTGATCCAGGACTCATGTACTGCTCTCCTTCACTCCAGGCAGCGGGTAGGAGGCAAGACATTCTGCCCAGTCTCTTGAAGTCACGCAGGAATGTGACATTCAGCACAGCGGGAACAGGCAGGCTGCAGTGTGGTAGCAGTGTTGGAGCTGTATGAGAACAGGAAGTACTGCATCTCTCTGGGTCCAGACAGCCCTGTGAAAGGGGGCCCAGTGAAAGGGGGCCCAGTGATGGGTTCACCACCCAAATGAATGAATAATGTACAGGAGACACGGGACCACAGGCTAGAGGAAGGACACTACAAAGCTGCTCCACCTTACCCTGACCGTCAGAACACACGACCCCAATACAATAGAACAACTTTGAGGAATCATCCAGATACCACTTTATGGATGACACTGAACTAAACTAGTTCTATGAGACCTATGGATCTGGGTATCTGAAAGCTGGCAGTGTCTGTCCTTGGTGTCATGACAATGAGTCCAAGAGGAAAGCAATACTCTTGCCCCGGTATCCATCCTATAGCATGACAGTCATTGAAAAGTGGCCTGTAGTTTGTGTTTCCATCACGTTCTTCTCATTGTACATTCTAACAATCTGCCTACACATGAAATACAGCCGGGTCACTTGGTTCCTAATGTTTTGAAGCTGTGGTATCGAACAGTCAGACGGTTTATTCAAGCCTGCACTTTGCTGAGTAAAGGTTGTGGCAGTTGTGTGCGAGTCTGCTCAGAAGGCCGTCGCATCACACTGGAGCTTTTCAGATGAACGAGTCAGCTTCTGAACAGACCTTTAAAAGGCCGACATTCTGCCAGTTAACAGACAAGGTTACCATATCCTAAAGACAGTGGAACCCGGTGCATTCCTCCGTCTGGATGTGGAGCACTTTTGATAAATGTTTAGACAAACTGCTCGTGTTACCGCCCTTACATGCTAAACTCTCTTGGCAAGGAGCATTGTCCACCTCAAGACGGGTAACATGTAACCACACCTTGGAGCGCTTCTCTCCGCCATCCCCACCGTGTGTGTAAACTGCCCCGCCCCCTCGCACACAGACGGGAGAGAGAACTCGTCTGGATTGGAAAGATCGAAAATACACCATAGACGCACTTTTTTGTCTTTTTGCATGTTAGAAACGAGTTGGCGACACTAAGACTGCGAGATAATGTTTTTGTAGCAACAATACATGACATATTTTTTAAATGTCTCCAGTACCGATAAAAAGACCGGTAACGTTGGAGCTTAACGGCACATAAAACACACGTGATGACGTCACCAACGAATCGACGACTGAATTAGTTGGCAACTAATTTGGTCATCGATTTTAATCGATTAAGTCGATTAGTTGTTGCACCCCAACCGGAGATATGGCTGCATTTTACAATAAACTTCCGTTGGGTCATGTGACGCTGACCGTTGAGCGGCCCAGACCAAGCAAGGAGGCAGAGGCAGAACGTCCAAAAATATAACCCGACGTGGGCATTTATTAAAATCATGTACACAAAGTTCACAGCCTCAATCCTGCTATTCTCCTTGCACACATCCTGCAGCCACAAGGACCTCACACACACAGCCAGTTACAAGGAAACAGCACCTAAATACACACATATACTAACAAGACACAGGTGAGGGGGGAGGAGACAACACAGGACACCAGGTGCACACAATCATCAGCCACAGACATCAACATATTATTTGAACCCTGATTACTCTCAACCGCTGTCATCCTTACACCAGCATAACCTGCCAGACGACATTCCAATAAATACGGTTTAATCAGTTAAAAAAATACTACCTCAATAATTAGTATAAATCATGTGCAAATATATAATGTCAACTGTACTGTGCAATCACGCTAATAAAGTGTAATATTACCCGGCTCGAAGCCGTCATTCCATAGTGACGAAGTTATCCTCGTCACAGGTCACTTAAAAAAAAAAAGAATATCGCAAATGGAATCGCAATATTTGTCAGAAAAATGGCAATTAGATTTGTTCCCAAAATCGTGCAGCCCTACTTAGCGCACACATTATGTGAGATATGCGTGCCTGGCAAACAATTTGCTTATATCCTGCAACCGTTTCCCACCAATCAGGACACGGTATTAATAAAAAAAAGTTGATTCCTTTCCCTGCCAATCAGGACTGCTTTCAGTTTTATTACCCCGGATACAGGCTTATAAACAGAAGATTATTTTTTCAATAAAGTGAACATATTAATCAATTATTTATATATATATATAAAAATCTCTGGCCTCGAAAGTGTCTCTTGGATTAATTGTGGCCCTTGGACCAATGTAGTTGGTGACCCCTGCCCCACGCTAAAAGGTGTCCTCTATGTCAGGGTCAGGTAAATAAAGCCTAATTAGGCACTAAGGTTATTGGCTGCATTTCTGCACACATTGTTGAGCATTCTGAGTTTATGTTGGGGAAAATACTGAATGCACTTCTAATATCAGAGTAGCACGTGATAACAAAGGCCTACGTAGCTGTGTACCTAACCAGATGTATGATAACCTAGACGAGCATCAGGACTGTTTTAGGCATACGATAGCTCTGTGGTTAACATGATGATTCTTGACATTTTACTTCATGACATATACATGTAACCGTACTGAGTGAAACAGCAGAGTCCTTACCATGGTGCTGGTGTTTGTCACGTCCCTGGCTAAGAAACTCCACATCGCATTTGGATCCGTCGCCACCCACCAAATCCTGCTGCTGCCGTACTATCTCCTCCAACAGGCGAGAGTTGTTCTTCTGAAAGATGCCTGAGTGAAGAAACCCATGTGGCTGATAAGTACATCATTCAGACCAGGGTGAACAAAACAAGAAATGTTCTTATTACACTTAGAGTGGAGAAAGAGACATTTGAGCGTTGACTAGCTGCCGTTTTATTTATTTCATAATGCAACACATCTTAGTAACAGCTCCGATACAATCATTTAAGTGCTTAACTTAATGTTGGTTTCCTGTGCATCTGAAATCAGAAAAAAAGGGCTGAAAATGTGCAAAACTGACCCCAAGTCTCCAGGACTTGTACCGTGTTCAGACTTGGTTCCTGAGAGAGATGCATCAGTGTGAAAAGGGCGACAGAACAGGGCTATGTTTCAGGAGAATATAGATATCCAAAAGGACAAATAATAAAGCGGGAGTTTACATGATCAATGCGAGTCATTTGCTCTCAGAATATAAATCAGTGTAATAAGTGTGTGGTTATTAGTGTGTTTTCAGTGTTAGCCCAGCTGATCGAGTAACACTGTTTAAATTCAAACTGGGATAATGTCCTGACAGCTAGAAGGGCTGCAATAACACCGGGTTCCAGATTTAACCAAGATAAAATATGACCGGAAAAAACGAGTATCACATTTCAAGCAGAATTGGCCTAATAATACACAGTGTCATCCATGTTTTCTCAGAGACTAAATAATGAATGCGAAAAGTCTCTCTGCCTAACTTTAGAACTGAAAGGCGCATAATGTGGAACATTCCAATATAACCACAGTCACATGACAGGGGTGAAATAAGACGAATAATGGAAGTGAGGACCTATGCTATGGTGAGAACCTTTAATCCACTTGAATAAAATATGCTCAGATGAAATATGATTTACGTATTCAATCCAAATTTAAGTTAAGGGAATGGAAAGTGAGTGTGACATCTCCTGCATCAGTCAAAATACACATATTGAATGGTAAATTAAATAGCGGTGAGCCTTTATTAGGCCAGCTGGCGGTATGGGGTGAAGCGTTCAGGGTTTTTACCGTGGTTATCAAAGACGCTGACATAAGATATCCCGACAGCCATGCACCACACTGCCAGGTTTGCTATGTCCGTGTAGCTGGGCTCTTCTTCCGCCACCAACAGGCCGATGTGGACCGGCAGCTTCTCCAGAGACCTGCCGTCAGACAGCCAGCGGGACCGACGCCCAGCATTGCGGTTTCCAGTTACCGGGTTAGCGTTAGCATCAGGGTCCTGGTTTACCTTCCTCTGGGGGTCGGGGACCCCGGCCAGGGCTACCGGCAGCAGCAAAGCGGCCATCGCCCGCTCCCAAAGCCGACCCTTCCAGCTCCGAAGCCGGACACGGAGCCAGGAGACCAGCGCCCTGTTGATGTGGACCAGAAAGAGCAAGAGCCTCCATAACAAGCCATACAGCAGCGCCATTAGTGTGCGTGTTCCCTGAAATTGACGTCTTAAAGGGGCTCTACTCTTCGGTATTATCTGCCTGCTAAACCTGTTCCGTCGCTGCCTGCGGCCGCCATCTTTCTTCTTCTTCTTCAGTGGTTGGCAAACCAACTTGTAGGCGCATTACCGCCACCAACTGGATTGGAGTGTGGACAAGAGACTATGCAGAAAACAATAAACAAAACAAAGAACCAAAACTCTAGATTATTTTAAATTTATCAATTTCTCTTAGAAACGTAATACATATTGCCTGATGTTTTCCCTAACAGCCCTGATAGCGACAAGTCATGGAATGTTGCTTTCTTCAGTGAAAAGCACACTTCTCTGAGTACTATATTTCCTGCAAAGCAGTAAAACATGCTCAACAGTTTCTGGCAGGCTACAGTGGATACACTTTCCGGTTGGATGCTTTCCTATTATACTTAATGTATGATTGAGACCTGTATGACCTATTCTCATCCGAGAAAGGACATTTTCCTCCCTTCTTTCAAACCCCACCTTCCTTCCATCCCCCACATACCTTTGCATTTTATAAAGATGTCTTCCTGTATCACTAAGGTCCCAATGTCCGTGCCATGTTGTTTGTGCATATTTCTGTATGAATGTTTGAACCTCCGCTTTGCTGAGTGGAACTTCTATGTCTATGTTCATAATTCTGAGTGTTTGTTTGGCCAGAATATCCACCTGTTCAGCCTCCACACCAACATGAGCAGGAACCAGATGAAACGAGTTGCTATGCCTTTGATTTGCATTTTATATCAAATTAGAAATATTTCATTTCTTATGTCCATTCTAGATGAAGATCTGCCTGATCGTATACTCGATAATGCTGAAAAGCTGTCTGGTGCAATTATGTATTTCTTTCTCCTCTATCCATTGCAATGACAGCACCAATGCCAACAACTCTGTGGTGTATACTGACACATGGTCTGTTACCCTTTTCTCTATATGTGTATTACTCACTGTGATATACACTGCTGCCCCTGCACGCCCTGCCTCTGGATCTTTGGAGCCATCTGTAAATATGATTGTTGAGTCCGAGTGATATCTTGCAAAGTGATTCTGGACTATGCGCCATACTGGTAGTTCTTTCTTTTCCTTGAACTCCTCTCGTACATTGAGGTCTGCACTTGGCAATGGGAACAACCAGGGTGGATGGACCAGATTGGAGCTGTGGGGCAATACTGCATTTGATTCAAAGCTATACTTGCTGCTTTAACATCGCCAATCCATCCAACACTTGTTAAATGTGACTCATTGGGCTCCCAGCAGTCTTTCAAGATACTTTTCGCAGGATGACCATCACTGTGCCCCTGAAGGTTTACCCAGAATGCAACATTAACTTCACTCTTGTTATCCTTAAAGGCATTGCTCCCATTTCCACCTGCATTGCTGACACTGGAGATGTTTTAAAAGCTCCACTACATAGCCTCAGGGCCTGAGCTTTTTAAGGTTAGATTCTGCTGCTGCCATGAGCGCTACACACCCATGCTCGAATACAGGTCTCACGAGTGCCCAATATATATTCAGAAGTGATGACCTACTCGCTCCCCACTCCTGCCCCGCCAAACACCGAAGTACACTGTTGACCTTTTTACATTTATTTTGAACCTTTCCTATATGACTGCTCCATGTTAGCTTTCCGTCAAACAAAACACCAAGAAGTCTTATTGTATTAACCTGTTCAAGAGGCTGCTCTTACAATTTTACCGATATAGGAGCAATGTTATGCCGTTTTGTAAAACAAATGACCTGCGTCTTAGCTACTGACAGTTTGAATCCCCGTTTGTTTGTCCATTTCTCCACTTCAACTATTGCAGCTTGTATTGTCTTTCCAACATGTGCTACATTGCGCCCTTTTGCCCACAAAGCCCCATCATCTGCATACAAAGATGTCCCACGCTTGGATGAACTTGATTAAAGATGTCATGCATCATTATATTGAACAGCAACGGACTGCACACACTGCCTTGCGGAGTACCACGTGGCACTTTCCACAGCATAAACACTTGAATATTCTGCACCTACTCTTACTTGTATTTTCCTGTCCAGTAAAACATTCATAACCCAGTTATATGCTTCACCACCAATTCCCAATGAGTGGAACTTGATTAGTAGTCCTTCCTTCCAGAGCATGTCATACGCCTTTTCAACATCAAAGAAGACTGCACTCACTACTTCCTTGTTGGTCTGTGCTTTCCTGATGTCTGATTCTAAGCACAATATAGAATCCATTGTATTCCGACCCCTCTGAAACCCACTTTGATATGGGGACAACAGAGCTTTACTTTCTAAGATATACGTTAACCTTTCTGGAACCATTCTCTCCATGACTTTGCACACATGAGATGTCAGGGCAACAGGCCTGTAGCTCGATGGATCTGAAGGGTCTTTGTGCAGCCTACGGATGCTCCAATCGCCGCTGTCTCCAAACAAGAACCCGTGGGATCACCACATATGTTTATGTTTGCTCAGTCTAATAAACCCATAACATGGTTGTGAAAGAATACCAAAGCTGAGGCTGGACGATGATTGATTGTTGGTGTGCCATGTGTCACCGTGTGTCTTATTGGTTTTGTGTTATACTGTATTTTATTGTGTGCAGCTGGTCCTTATCTCCAAGACACATTTAAAACAAATAACCTTGAACCTTGAAGCCCCATCTCTCCCCACCTGCTCCTGCTTCCTACATCCCCTCCACACCACACCAAGTTGTTCTTCTTAATAATAATAATACATTTATTTTGGGGGGCCGCCTTTCATAACACCCAAGGACACATAGGATAGTTTATGTTTAAATTGTTCCCTATATTGCATAGGGGCAATATAGGGAACAATTTAAACAGTGGATTTTGTGATATATCAGCCGGGGTGAGTCAAGACAAACCACAAATGGACTACAGAAGGACATATGGTACAGTTTATATTATTCTTGGTCTTTTTTCAATAACATATTTCAAAGGTTCTGGATTTGTTTACAAATCTAGAAACTAAATACAAAACTAGGATGATATGAAGATCTCATGTCAAAAATAATTGTGATAAATTAGACAGAACTGGCCTGTCTGTGAGCACATTTTATGTTGGTTTGGTTCTTCTGATAAAGGTGTGAATATCTAAATAATATACCAACATATGCTATTGTCATTAGTTGTGTCCCTGTTCTTCAAGCTAAGGCATTGCTAAATTAACAACTCTTGGCTTACAGAGTGGTAACATGAGAGATTTTTATATATAAAATATAAATGTATTTTAATTTTATAATTTATTTTAAATATTAACAATATAATAAAATAAATGGAAATATATACACCGGCAAATATTTAATATAAATACCTTGTGTGTGTGTGTATAGCTATTGCTTTATCTGATTAATGTTATTTTCATATGGAAGTCCATGATTATAAGTATGCAGTATCATAACTACATCTTTGATGTTTATAAAAAACCAAACCGTTTGAAAATTGGTTGAAAATTGAGCAAGCTATGGTTATTTAAATAGTAAACCATAATGTTATGAATGAGAGAACTCCCTGTAGCAAGATGGCGGCCAAGTGGCAACGTCGGTCTCCATTGGCCAGCAGCGCGGGTGAGTCATCTAGTGTTTATATATATCTATGATCTGAACTATGAACTTTCCTCAATGTTTGAGCTAGAAGTTCCGCCTATACGTGTGTGAGCCCTTTTATCCTGATTCAAAGCTTCCTGAGAATGGAGTTGTTTGAGTTGCCTGAAGTCTGAAGTTGTCTGAAGTTGCCTGAATGAATGATAACCTTAACCAGCTCATCATTTCATTTATTTATATCATCATCATTTTCCTCTTGAAGTGTTTTACATCTATTCGTACTTACACCTTGGAAGGCATCCAATTCGCCTTTCCCAGTTTCCATCTAGGAATTTTCTTTTTCTTTTCAAACCTTATGTTGGTCCCAACTTGAATCATTACCGGATAATGATCGCTGCCCACTGTAGTATGCTTTACCACATTCCATGTACTTATACCTGCTAAAGCACTAGATACAAATGTCAGATCGAGTACTGTTTCTATATTCTTCGTTCCATTATATCGTGTTCCTTCTCCAGTGTTAATGCACACTAGCCCGAGGTCATCTATAAATGCCTCAACTACTGCACCATCTGCATCTGTGCTCCTGCTTCCCCATAGCGAGCTATGGGAGCTAAAACCCCCACACCATATGACTTAGTCTTGCAGTGACCCCCAGCATCCTCTAATACACTTTTATCTAATTTCCCACATGGATTATAATAACCTACTATATCTATAGGTCCTCTATCATTCCATACCCTTATACTGCTTCATGACCTGTACCTACATGCATAACTTTGTGACTTATCCCACTCTGTATGAATGTTGCAACTCCTCCCCCTCTGCCAGAGTCCCTATCTCGTCTAGCTGCAGGATATCCCTTCACAATAAAACCCAGTTGTGGTTCAGCCATGTTTCCTGAATACAAAGGACATTAGGTTTCTCTCCCAGGTTGTCAATATATTTGTTGAACTCTTGTCCATTTGCAATTACACTTCTAGCATTCCACTGCAGTACAATTACCACCATCAGGATGATCCAGTCCCTGTCTGAGGTTGTTGGACGTCATCATTCAGGATATCTCTCACGTGTCCCAGTGCATCGCTTTCACATCAAGGTACTTTTCAGATGATTTGACAATTCTTTTGATTCTTTCATTCCGGCGTGTAGTCTGTGCTGAACAGTTGATCATCTCTGCCATAAACAGTACAGACTCTCTTGTACTCACTATCAGAGTGTCCTCTTTCAACTTAACACAGTTGTGGACTTTTCCTGTTTCTTTGCTCTTATTGTTGTTTCCCATTGTAACCTGCGTTCCTCCTGAAACTGTCTTCGCTGCTAACTCCCTGCGTCACCCTGACTCGCTGCACCTCTTCTGCTTTCTTGCTAACCTCACATCCCCGGTACGCTGAACTATGCTCCCCTCCGCAATTGCAACAGTTTAGCTTTGCCCCTTCTTCACATGTTCCGTATTCATGATCCCCACCACATCTGCCACACCTTTGTGTTCCCTTGCACACTGCCGCCACATGTCCAAATCTCTGACATTAAAACATCTTAGCGGTGGTGGAACATACGGTCTCACATCATAACACATATATCCAATAAGTATCTTTTCCAGAAGCCTTTTTTCATCAAAGGTGATCAGAACCGAAAGACTATCTTCTTTAATCCCATTGCAGTTTGCTTTCATGCGTTTGACATCACTTATTTTTGCATTTGTTATATTCCCTTTCACATCATCAGCTGATATTCCTGTCACAACTCTCCTGACTAGCTTTTTACCACTGAACAGTGAACATTCCCAGTGGCGTTTCTATATGTACAAAAGTGGTGGGGCACAAAAAACGTAGATGTCTATAAGCTTCTGCAGAGAGGTTCATGGCTGGTGAGGCACTGGCTCTGACTCTTCAGGTTTACAAATATTATATTTGGACCTAAATCAAAATATAATATTATTTTCAAAAGCTTTTTTTGTCTGATGCTTCAATTAATTTTAAACAGACAGTTCAACAGAAGGATACCCAAAAAAATGGAATTGTATCATTTAAATATTGAATTGTTCTCTCTTAGTAAGATCCCATTTTCAATACAATTGCAGTCTTACCTTGACTAGAAGATGAAGTCCATTTGCCTATCCTTCTGGACAAAAATCTCTATTACTTTTTTGTAAAAGTCCTCCTTATCTTCTTGTAGTTTCAAAAGTCTATCATAAATCTAATCAATAGATTTATGATTCGAAAATTATAAAAGTAGGGTAGACATGTGGATATTATCCGGCTGAACAAAACGTACATTTATCAAACAGGTTTGTTTCCCACAGATCTTATTTGGAGCTATTTTCTAAAATCCTATGGAGAAATCTCATTGCTTTTTTGTGGAGGGAAGCCATGCGCAGATTACTTCCTGGTTGTAGGACGCGTCTCTCTCCTCCTCTTCACCTGCTCTTCACACACTGCACTTTTCGCGGCACACGTACTTACAGCCAATCAGCTCTGAATGATGTGAGATGACGTATGGTGGGGATGGCAGCTCTTTGCCCCTATGGTCATTATTTTGTTGACACCCACATTAAATAGGAAAATACTCTGAGCATGCGCAGTGTAGTTTTTACAGTCACCGTTCACTTAGACAGTGAGAGGGAGGGGCAGGATCGGGTTTTGTCCCACATGGCTCTAAACAGCTCAATAGGCACACACTGTAGACACTAATTAGAAAAACACATACTAAAACAGCAATGTACAGACGAATCAGATGATTAAACATGATCTTAACATATATTTTATATATTTTTTATTGCATTTTTTTGTAATCATTATTTTTAATACTTTCTGCTGACACTAGGTGGGGCTGTGCCACCTTCCCCTAATGACCAGTCGCCACTGAACATTCCACTTTCTTACCCTCCATGGCACTCATCTTTATTGCTCTCCCCTGTTGCTCTCTGTCCCTATTTGATCAACATTGATCCATTCCTCAATACTTTAGCACTCATTACCTCCCCGATTTCTTTACTGATGGATTTAGTTAAGCGTAGGCAGTGGCGACTGGTCACAGCCCCACCTAGTGTCAGCAGAAAGTATTACAAATAATGATTACCAAAAAAATGCAAAAAAATATATAAAATATTTAAGATCATGTTTAATCATCTGATTCGTCTGTACATTGCTGTTTTAGTATGTGTTCTTCTAATTAGTGTCTACAGTGTGTGCCTATTGAGCTGTTTAGAGCCATGTGGGACAAAACCCGATCATGCCCCTCCCTCTCCCTGTCTAAGTGAACGGTGACTGTAAAAACTACACTGCGCATGCTCAGAGTATTTTCCTATTTAATGTGTGTGGCAAAAAAATAATGACCATAGGGGCAAAGTGCTGCCATCCCCACCATACGTCATCTCACATAATTCAGAGCTGATTGGCTGTAAGTACGTGTGCCGTTAAAAGTGTGGTGTGTGTGAAGAGGAGACGAGAGAGCTGCAGTGAGGCATCCTAAAACCAGGAAGTAAGCTGCGCATGGCTTCCCTCCACAAAAAAAAAGCAATGAGATTTCTCCATAGACTTTTAGAAAATAGCTCAAAATAAGATCTGTGGGAAATGTAGGCCTACCTGTTAGATAAATGCACGTTTTGTTCAGCCGGATAATATCCACATGTCTACCCTACTTTTATCATTTTCGAATCATAAATCTATCGATTAGATTTATGATAGACTTTTGAAACTACAAGAAGATAAGGAATAGATATTTTAGTCCAGAAGGATAGGCAAATGGACTTAATCTTCAAGGACAGCAATTGTATTGAAAATGGCATCTTACTAAGAGAGAACAATTCAATATTTAAATTATACAATTAAATGTTTTGGGTATCCTTCTGTTGTACTGTCTGTTTAAAATTAATCGAAGCATCAGACAATAAAGCTTTTGAAAATAATATTATATTTTGATTTAGGTCAAAATATAATATTTGTAAACCTGAAGAGTCAGTGCTAGTGCCAGCCATGAACCTCACTGCACGTCACTGCAGAAGCATATAGACATCTAAGTTTTTTGTGCCACACCACTTTTGTACATATAAAAACGCCACTGAGCGTAGGGTTCCACACGCCGAACGAAGCTCCCTCTTGCGCAAGTTTCACAACCACCATGAACTCCTGTTGCCTATTTCCGACTACTCTTTCTCTCCTTTCACCCTCACTATTGCTCTCATCCGAATTAGTATTTCCTCCCTTTTTACGTTTCTTTCTCCTCACTATATCCCATTTTCCATTTTCACAACTCCCGCCTGCTACCTCCATCGACATCCATAGAGGCTTCTCAATACTCAAATTTCCCCTCCTCGAGTCCTCGACTCCTCCGTCCTCCGGTAGTGACCCGGAAATGAATTTCAGCGCGCCATTTTGAAGGACATCTCATTTCTCTAAATGCACTTCGAGGACCGAGTGTCGAGCATCGAGGAGGCTCTCTGGAGGAGCTCTAACCGAGGAGACACTGATGGGTCCTCCACGGCTCCTCCGCGGATGCGTTTCCGGGAACGGTGGAGGCGTGACGCACGGCCGGACTTATCTCAGCCAATGACAGCTCTACATGCATCCCCTGGATATTATTTTAGAAACTGCTCTCATCGCGACGTGATGTTTCCAGAGAGAACAGCTGTGAGGTCCGTGCAGAAAGCAGAGCAGTGTGTATAATATATATCACTCAGTAGAACAGGCCTACATTACTCTCTGTATTTGCTGTAGTTTAGTTGATATCTACAAACAAAGAGTCGATACTTTTCTAAGACCATTTAGTGCTTCACATAATAAAATAAACAACGGCTGTAGCCTGATTATGCTTTAGGAGTGTGTGGTATAGTGTGTAGGTGTGTGTGTTGTACAGTGTGTAGGTGTGTGTGTGGTACAGTGTGTAGGTGTGTGGTAGGCCTACAGTGTGTAAGTGTGTGCGTGGTAGCCTACATTGTGTAGGTGTGTGTGTTGTACAGTGCGTAGATGCGGCGGACAGACGGGCCTCAGTTGGTTTGGTGTCCTCTGCTTACTTTTAATACTTGTAAATACAACTTTTGGCCCGTAATTTCAATTCCCCATTTCAGCGACCCGAGAGACAGGGGGGAGGGGGGTATATCCAGTCTCTGATAGTGTTACGTTATTATGAGAGTGCTCTCATACTTGTTTGATTCTGAAATTGTATTTATATAAATATATGTATGTGTGTGTGTATATCTGTAGCCTGTTATCGTCTCATGACACCGCACTGTGAATGAATCAAAGTAAATATAAGTTGTCATGAACACATCTGTCCGTCAGACAGAGGCTGCTGAGCCTCCTGTCATCATTAATGGACGTCTCTTTAAAATGACCGCTCAGAGGAGAGGAGTTCTCATTTCTCTAACCGCCTGCTGCTTCCCCTCCTCTCTCCTCGGTTCCCCTCCTCAGTCCTCCGCTCGCATCTCCTGTGGGCGGGATTAAGTATCGAGGATAGGAGTCGAGGAGGGGACATTTAAGAATTGACTGACTCGCTTCCTGACTCGTCACCTCCTGTCTTAGTCCCGCCCACAGGAGATGCGAGCGGAGGACTGAGGAGGGGAACCGAGGAGAGAGGAGGGGAAGCAGCAGGCGGTTAGAGAAATGAGAACTCCTCTCCTCTGAGTGGTCATTTTAAAGAGACGTCCATTAATGATGACAGGAGGCAGGGCCGGCCCGTAGCACTGGCGTTATAGATATTCGCCTAGGGCGCCAGATCTGGGGAGGCTCTGCGCTGACAGCTCTGGGACGGAAAAAATACATTTTTGACCGTTGGTGCTCATCCTAATTTTCGGCCTTGATGTAACAACATTCATATTTAAGTAAATGTAACACCCTTTTTCACCCGGTTACACTTTTCATTTGCCCTGTACGATGGGCGCTGTAAGTGATGAAAATGGGGGATGTTGGCTTATCTGGCGCCCGCAGCTCACAGCGCGAGTGAGCGTGGGAGCGAGCGAGGGAGAAAGGGAGGGTGCACTGGAACCGGCGCTGTTGTTAGTAGCATCTGGTGCTAGCTGCTCTAACGGAAGAAGAAGATGTTTCTACAATGATGTGGAGGAGAGTCCTCTCCAGTCAGACTGAGGCTGATAACTACAGCTCAGTGAGGTAAAGGACTCTGAGTGTTTAGATAGTTCACTTAGTCTAAGTTATCTCAGTGGGTCTCAAACGGTTTGATCACAAATTATGTAAACACATATCTCCAAGGCACTCCTTTATAATGATTGGGATAAACAGGTTTGAAATCATTTCAATGTATACGATAGGACAGTAAACCAAAAAATATCGTTTTTCAACTGGAGGGATAAAAAAATATGCATGAATAAATAAATGTTAACTGTAAAACAACAACAAAAATAAAATAAGTTATATTTATTTGTTATTGGCTAGGTTATGTTCACATACTTATTTGATTATTAAAATGTAAACCGATATTTTTCATATTCCCTAGATCTAGTCTTTAGTAATGTGTGCTCAAAGTGCACAAGATTGAAGCATTTTTCTTTAACATGTTCAAACATTTCTTTCCGGGGGGGCATACCCCCGGACCCCCCTAGAGGATGTGACGTCCATCCCCCATTCTATTGTGTATTCTTTGGATACTCTATTGATCTTTATCTTTGCTATTGTACAATTCTGGGGGGGGGGGCGCCAGCTAAAATCTCGCCTAGGGCAGCAAATTATCTAGAGCCGGCCCTGACAGGAGGCACAGCAGCCCTCTGTCTGATGGACAGATGTGTTCATGACCACTTATATATTTACTTTGATTCATTCACAGTGCGGTATAATGAGACAATAACAGGCTACAGGTGCGGGGGGACACACATATGTATATTTATAAATATATACAATTTCAGAATCAAACAGAGCATTCTCATAATAACGTAACACTATCAGAGACTGGATATATCCCCCCCCCTCTCTGGTCACTACAATGAGGAAAATAAATTACGGGCCAAAAGTTTTATTTACAAGTATTAAAAGTAAGCAGAGGACACCAAACCAACTGAGACCTGTCTGTCCGCTGCACGCACACACACACACACACACACACACACACACACACACACACACACACACACACACACACACACACACACACACACACACACACACACACACACACACACACACACACACACACACACACACACACACACACACACACACACACACACACACACACACACACACACACACACACACACACACACACACAGATATCTACTAAACTAAAGCAAATACAGAGAGTAATGTAGGCCTGTTCTACTGAGTGGTATATATTATACAAACTGCTCTGCTTTCTGCACGGACCTCACAGCTGTTCTCTCTGTCATCCGTTGCATGAAAGCAGTTAATAAAATTATATCCAGGGGATGCATGCAGAGCTGTCATTGGCTGAGATAAGTCCGGCCGTGCGTCATGACTCTTTTAACGGCACTGTTGACGGAAATACAGTGTACCCTCGGTTATAGCTCCTCCAGAGAGCCTCCTCGACGCTCGATCCTCACTGCGGTCAAGCCAGCCTCCACTCGGGAAAACCTAGTCAAGCCAGCCCGCACGTGATATTGCGGTGCGCGAATATCCTATGCATTACGGTAGAGTCCTGGAAACACTGCCTTCAAAATAAAAGCACTTACTCGGTCAATAACATACACCAAAATAACATACCAAACATATTAAATTAAGAAATATGTACTATATAATGTGATCAATAATTATTTAAAACAAACTACGTATAACTACCACATTATAAATGAGTGAATGTAAAACTTAAGGAGTTTCAAAATATAAGACCTTTGAAATATCTATAGAGAGGCGAAGTCCCTCCCTTTCCGAGAGCCTCCATGGGACCCCGGAAGCGTAAAATTATACATTGAAGTCAATGGAGAGAGAAAGGTTATCTTTTGATCCCGTTTGAATTGTGCCACGAATGACACATATGATGTTTGTCAATTTAAAAGAATATTTTGCAAGTCAAAAAAATTAAAATGTGTCGTAAAACTGTGAAGTTACACATTTTTTTGTGTGAAACCGCTGAGTGAACTACAGGTCTCTTGGTCTCGCACAATACGCGTCACCATCACAAAGATGGCCGTCACGTTAGCAAATTTCACCTGTTTCTTTCAGAATGAGAATAAAAGTATCAAACGAGGTGACTACAAGTCTGGACACGTTGAGAGCTGTACATACACGAAAGGGGAGTTATTCGGTTCTGTAAGAGCAGCGGGACCGGCTTTACAAGATGTTGGTGAGTAATATGAGTGCAATGTGTAACGTTAATGTCAGCTAGCTAACATTAGCTAACAAGGTACACTAACGTGTTTTGTTTCAGTAACTAGTGTTCTCCTTTAGAACTTCGTGGTCTGTGTGTATGCTGTGGATAACATTAGTGTTCACAAGAACAAGGTAAACTCCCGTGTTTTGTTTTAGTTGCTCTTCAGATTGAAGCGGCCAGTTTTATATCGACTATACTGTATGTGTGATCTCCTTTTACATCTCGTTGTGTCATTTGAGTTTATTTGCTGTGTGTAGATTCAAGGGTTTTGGTTATCTTGTCAATTTGTTTGGTTATCCAGGCACAGCTGTGTGTGACTCCCTCTGGTACACTGGTATGTGTTTTCCTAATGTAGAGAGCAATGATTAATTAATAAACTACACACTGAGTCTAGATCCTGACCAAATCCTTTTTTATTGTTGATCAAATGTTTTTCAAAAATGTATTCATACACATTTAGAAAAATACAATGTACAATCACAACCAGTACAACACACATTACAAAAAATACAGAAAAAACAAACAATAACAACAATCAGACAAAACTATGGAAAAATAACCCCTCCCACCCCCAGATCCGGACCATCCTTGTATTATTGCTCATTCAATCTATTATAGCATGCTAACAAACATGGTACTTACTTTATTTGTACAGATCTGCATGGGAGACGATGGCGCGATGCAGAGCGCTGTCTGTGATTGTGCACGGGGGATGTACAAATGCAGCCACGCTGCAGCATTGGCAATATGTGCCATGTGGCAGATCAGCTCCACAGATGTTGAGTGCCAGTGGAGGAAGCCTGGCACTTCCAAAGTAGTCCAGCCGGTGTCTCAACTTTACCAACAGTGAGAGGAGACATACAACCCACTGGCCAGAGACATCGCCACTCAGGATGTGGACTGGTTCAGGTCTGCACTGAGGGGCGCACAGTGTGGCATGGCATGGCTTTTGTCACCTGAGCCAGAGCCGCGGCCTCAACATCAGGCCATTGTCACCGTGCCGGAGCTGGTGAAGGGGCATGGGGGTCGGTGGCTTGAGGCCATGCTTGCCTCAATGCGCCCTGCTGGAGGTGAAGTGTCCACCATCATTATATAGGATATATATATATTTGTATACATATCTGTAAATTGTATAATTTTATTTGATTTAAAAGTATTTTTGATCTCTGTCTATAAACACAAACTGAGTAAGATTGACAATAAAGTTGACTTTGAAAAATATATATATTCTTTATGAAAATAGTTGACTGTTGGAGAAATGAATCCAAATGAAACGTTGGACTGAACTACAACTACGCCTTTAAATCTCTACGGACTGTTTTTCAGTGGGATGGCAAGTTCCTATCTTTAAACATTTATTAGTTTTTTCTCAGAACAGATTTGATTTTCTGAAGTTAATTTAACTTAACCATGTAAGGTCATTATTAAAAAGGTATAATCAATTTGTTTAGGGTTGAATAAAATAATGATAAACATTTCATTTGGATAATTTACTGACAGAATAAGACACTCAATGATGCTCTACTCACCTGTTCCTTTTTATAAAGTGAAACAGTTGAAACGATAGATTTTAGTAAACTTAAAAACAACCTTCTCCAAAAGCTATCAAGGAATATACCTAATACTTGTTTTAGAACTTTATTACATATTTTTATATAAATCGTTTGAGTGATCCATAATTGACAGAAGCTTGTGTTTACACTGACCTGTTACTCATATATTAATGTCTTTGTAACTTATTTAAACCACTACCTCACTCATTTCTTTCATTCATCACGGTTCAGTAAACTAAGTGACACATGAACCAGTTTAATAATTATAATAACGTAGGATTGAAACTCTTTGAAACTGTAGGTGGCTCTTAAAAGAGCCGTTGTATTTGGGTGTGCTGGTCTCAGGTCAGTCTAAGCCCTCTCTCGCGGATGCAGCGGGCCAGCTGGATGTCCTTGGGCATGATGGCGACCCTCTTTGCTTGGTTCATCTTACTGGGGGCAGCTACATGGATGTCGGTGCAGTCCACAGTCATTGTGCAGTTGAAGGCAGAATGAATTTATTATTGACTCCGAATGAAGCACAACTTCATGTCTTACAATACATTGACTTTATTTGTAATTGTGTAAAAAAATAAAGCATTGATTAGCAAGCAGGACCTGCAGGAACAGAGCACGGTGATGGATGGAGCTGGGAAGAGAGAAGAATAAAGAAAACAGATGAACTTCATTATCGGATATTAAAAATTCAATTTCAAAACAAGTTGCCGCTCCTACAGTTTTCTAGTGTGTAAAGATGATTTCACTTGACCTATGCACAATATCACACTCAATACATGTGTGTCTCTGGGGGGTGCATTGTGCCTTTGATGTATATAAATAATATATCATAACCAAATACTATTACGTACAGTGGAAATCAGGTTGCCAGAGCAGGTCAGTCCAGTGTGCATGTTCCTCAGGGTCTCAGCAGTTACAGGTGAGGTAAAGAAAATAAAAGAGAAAAAGGTCAGTAACAACACTTTGAATAATTATCTCTTTTAATAATGTTCTATCAGTAATCACTCAACTACTGTCTTTCCAACAAACAGATTGACTCACTATCATCACAATGAAACACGTCCAGAAGAATGGACCACAGATGGAAATTAGCTATTAGCTATAATCTGGCATATTGCATCTCTTCTCTTTGCTGAGATTAATGTTTTTGTATGCATGGTCCTTCTATAAATAAATACATGTCATGCAAAGCTGCCTGCCTGCCTTCCTTCCTTCGACTCTCCCTGAACTGCCTGATCTTTTAATGTTCAATGTTAACCATTTGAGCAGATAGCATTAAGTAGAAAAGATCGCAGATGCTAATGTGCCGTTAGCCTACCTCCCGCCCCCTTAGCACCTGGTGGAGGGGGCGATAGGCTCCTCTTCAAATGTTTCACAAAATACTTACCATCATGACTACTCTTACTATTTAAAATTTGGGTTCACTTCATGTTAAGGCTAATACAAATGACAAGGCTAAGTAATGTGATGCTAACTAACGTGCTCGCTACTAGCTATGTAGCTAGCTTGACTGTGTTCCATGCACAACATGTGTATTACCTGATATGTTTGGTCCAACGACTCCTGGTCCTTTCATCAGACGGGAAGCGATAGAACGAGCTATGATCTATAAGTATGATCACTTACGTGATTACAACCTGGTACAAAGCACACAGGCATCTTGTAAAAGTGAATTTATTTTTAGCAATCTCTTATTTATTGGAGGGAATAAATCAGTTATGAGATCTTCTTCTTCTTCTTCGCTTTAATTACGAGTCGCAACCACTTGGAGCATTATCGCCTGTGACATCACTTACGCGAGCCAGAATGGGATTTGTAGTCTTTGTAGTCGCGTATTTTTCATAGTCTTATATTTCAACAGTTTTACGACAAAATGTGACTTTTTTGACATGGAACTTATTGTTTAAGATTGACAAACATCATATGTGTAGTTCGTGGCACAATTCAAACGGGATCAAAAGATACGTTTTCTCTCTCCATTGAATTCAATGTTAATTTTTCGCTTCCGGGGTCCCATGGGCCGGAAGTAGATGGGCGTGACTTCGCCTCTCTATTGTATGAGCTATCATCCCTCTGTTTTTAGATGAGAATAAAACAAAAAACTGTCCAGTATCAAATACTCATCTCATTCCAGGGTGCTAGCAGGACACCACATCGAGTCACTCAGAAAGAATCAGGACATTCTGATGTAGAGTTTCAAAATAAAATACCTTTGAAGTCTCATATATGAGCTATCATCCCTCTGTGTTTAGATGAGAATAAAACAAAAACTGTCCAGTATCAAAGACTCATCTCACTCCAGGGTGATAGCAGGACACCCCATCCAGCGCCATATAGATAGAAGAGTTACGACAACGGAAGTCCAAAAACGGTTATCGTCACGTGGTTCATGTAGACGAGGATCGTTCCCCGGAAGTTCATGGCGGGCAATGTGAATGCATTGATAACAGGAGATAGAATTACGATTTTTGGTAATTATTAGTGAATAAAGGTTTTGATTTGCAATATTTATACAACAAATCGATATGTGTATGTATTTACATCAATATGTTTTAAAAAATAAAATCGAATTTGCTAATATTAAGTGATAATATTAGGATTAGTGTGAACAACTAGTTTACATGTTACTAACAGTGCCTTGGTTAAAGAGCCTGTTGCTGTTTATTTATAGCTTTGAATTCTTTAAAACCAATATTATCTTCTTAAACTTGTATGGTAGTCAGGAGCATCACTTTCTAATGTCTATTGATATATTTAGAGGGAGGGGATCTAAAGTAATGCTTTACAATTCAGATTAGATTAATTTCTACCATTTTCTTAAATTCATGGTAGTTTCAGTAATCCCCTGGTGATTGAGGACACAAGCTATCTAAATGACTAATGTCATCTTTATGGCTTTCAGAAAGGACAGGAGACCGACAGGTGACTATCAAAGGACTAGCAGCAGCAGCAGGACTAGCAGGACTAGCAGCATGATGATGATGATGATGATGATGATGATGATGATGATGATGATGATGATGATGTTAAATGTGTTGCTTTAGGAACATCCATTGCAAATACATGGAATTCAATAAACATTGAAGAGCATATCATGCAGTTTGTCTGTGCCTTTTCCTCCGTGTTGTCCTGGTTTGCTGTGCTGCCTCCTAGTCGCCACCATGGTTTGCTGTGCTGCCTCCTAGTCGCCACCATGGTTTGCTGTGCTGCCTGGGGATGCTCAAATCGCTCAGAGAAAGGAGTACGAATGTACGGCTTCCCCACTGACACAGAGCGGAGGAAAAAATGGCTGGCTCAAGTCAGCAGGAGCAATTTCACGACCAACAGCAACAAAATATGTGATTTATATACAAACACTGCATTTGCACTTTTTCACAAAACGAAAACCACACCATTGGGAAAGCTTAATGTTTTGTTTAATACAAAAAAACAGGGAAAGGCTTGAAAAACACTGAGAGTTGAGACTCAGGGTGCAGGGTGAGGGTCTCAGTGCAGGTATTCAGGCTCCATTGAACCCCCCTCTGGTTCTTGTGCTGAAAGAGGGAGTAACAGGCAGGAGAAAGGGTTATACACACACAGCACACCTATTGGATGGGAAATGCCTTGGGGAGATAAGGTGTTTACTTATATAAAACAGTAGTATTAAACTTACCTTGTGTTTTCACTCTCACTTAAGTCCCTTTGCCATCAATCCAAAATCAGCTGAGCTGCAACATTATACAGACAGGTAATAATCAACATAATCACAAGGACACAATATGGCTCTGCTAAAAACACTCACTCTTACACGCACCAAAGTTATATTTATCTAATATTTAACTCCCTCCACCCCCGCATACAATCCCATTCAGAAGCCCCTCTTCTCTAATTCAACATGTTGGACGAAATGACATTAAGAGAACGGAATTTACAATTAAAAGGCTGTTCAACGTGTGTTGCTAACTTGCTTCGGTATCCTAGCTTAATCTGTTATCTGTAAACGTTCCCTACATCTACTAAAGTAGGGATAATCCACTGACATTCTTTAATACACATGTTCATTAGAATCAGATGTACTGATAATATCCGCAATATAAATCTTTAAACTTCTTCTTACCTTTAAAAGTCCGTCACGAACGGTCTATTATGCTGCAACTCTACAGCTCTGCTAGCCTTGGCGCTAACTTCCGGGGAACGATTGAGAGGCTCCACGATCCGCCATTGCTGTAAAAGTGGTCCATTGGAGTGAACGGAGATGTCGTAACTCTTCTATTATATGGCTCTGACCCCATCTAGTCACTCAGAAAGAATCAGGACATTCTGATGTAGAGTTTCAAAATAAAAGACCTTTGAATTCTCATATTTGAGCTATCATCACATCAACACAAAGGGATGATAGCTCATATATGAGACTTCAAAGGTCTTTTATTTTGAAACTGTACATCAGAATGTCCTGATTTGTATGTAAGGGCTAGTGGAGCAATAACTACTGGAATGCATGGGTGTAGTGCTGCCGGAGCGGCACTTCAGAAGCGACACTGTGCGACCAAAACTCTCTGAACTAGCAGCCAGGAAAGAGCAACAAACAACTTAGTAAGATACATAAAGAAAAATTACATCTGTTCACAGGTGGTGCTAGACTTTCCGCTGGATCTGAACATTTCCGTCAAAATCCATTATTACCCGTCGGTCTGTACAACGGGGGGGGGGGGGGGAAGATTCGGACTCGTGAACTGTAGCGTCGTGTTATGCATGCCCACTGCACCTCGCGGGAGCGCGCACAGCGTAGAGCAAAAACTCACAGAAGCATATTCGGTTTACAGTACTGTTTCACATGGGTGTTGATTTTGCGCTCAAAGTGAACCAGATTGATGCATTTAACTTCAACATTTAAACATAATTCACATTCGGCATTTACATACTAATTTAGTCTAGCAATTCAAATAATAGGTTCTAACTTCTAGCCCAAATTATATTGCACTTGGAGTTGGCATGCTACTGCAGATTAACCTAACTGTAGGAGCCAATTAACTGTGGGTATAAAGGTAGGAACCTATGTGTGTTGGGGAGAGGTTCCGCCGGAAGGTCCATACAGTTTTTGACCACACACGGAGAACACACACACACACACACACACACACACACACACACACACACACACACACACACACACACACACACACACACACACACACACACACACACACACACACACACACACACACACACACACACACACACACACACACACACACACACACACACACACACACACACACACACACACACACACACACACACACACACAAGGAGCACACACACACACACACACACGGGATTAAAAACAAAGCAACAGGTATTGTGTAAACCATAAACATCGTGTGGTGAATGATGGGAAGAAACCAGTAAAAAAGGGAAATAAATGGATTATTTCGAACTGGAAACTTTGTTTCTAACTTTTATTCGGCAGCAAACAAGGTGTGCGTCAATTACACCCACCAAGCGGATCCTCAGAGACTTAAAGCGTTGGCTTAGCCTCTACACATAGTCAAAAACTAGACTTTTTTGGAGTAACACAAGAGGAAATTTTTTCGTTGCGTTTATCGAACGCTGAGTCCTGAGGTTACGTACTGTAACCCAGCTTCTATGAGTATAGGCGCAGCCCTCTAAGGCTATCGCTATTGGGTAATCCCACTGCACGTGTGCAGCACTGACAGACTTAATCCACGCCCACCTATGACGTGTGCCCCACCTCCGGGCTCACTTCCGTATAAATAGGAAGAAGGCCCGTCCAACTGCTCCCACACAAACAGCTTTTCTTCAGCTATTCGCGGAGCCAGTGGGGCCCGAACCTTAGAGGGCTGCGCTTATACTCATAGAAGCTGGGTTACAGTACGTAACCTCAGTTCTATTTCGTATGAGGCTTCGCCCTCTAAGGCTATCGCTATTGGGTTAAGGGCGAAAAAGGATGTAGTCCACGCCCCACTGGTCCGTCCGTAACCAGAAGCACAAAAACCCATCTACTCAATTAATAACCCATGCGAAAAAGAAAGGAGCATCACAGTCCCTGAAAATATAGCATTATTCCAAATGAATATTCTCTTTAAGGGAATGAAGGTGAATACCCGTCGTTTAAAAAAAGTAGAGATAAACAAATCCCACTTGTTAAACCTATAAAAGAGGGGCAAAAGGGGCAGCTCTCTGAATGCCGATAGGCAGGAGAGAGGGCACGCCGTTTAGTCCCTGACATTACTCAATCTGACAGAACACTCAGTACTGAGTGTGTCAGAGAGGAATGGGAGACATCCCTCAAATAAAAACGTCATTCCTCCATGCAACGCCATAGAGGTTGAAATTCCTCTGGTGCTGTGCGCTTTGATGTTTTCTGGGGGATCCACCCCAGAGTAGAAATACGCCTGTGACACAGCCTCACACAGCCAGTGTGACAGCCGCTGTGCAGATAGAGGCTGCCCTATTGAGTGCTCTGTAATGCACAAACAGGCGCTGAGACTTGCGCAACGTGGCTGTGCGTGCAATATAACATGACAGTGCACGTACGGGACAGAGGAGATGAGATGTGGCTTCTTCCTCTGATGTGTGAGGAGGAGGGAAGAAGCCATCCAAAGTGATCCCTCTCGATCTAAAAGAGCTTGTGATCACCTTTGGCATAAAAACCAGGTTAGGGCGCAAAACAGCTGAGCTGCCATCTCCTTGGATCTGGAGACATGACGGAGCCACAGAGAGAGCAGACACATCACTCACCCTTTAGCTGATGTCAGAGCCAGGAGCAGAGCTACTTTGGCTGACAAGAACTTCAGGAGAACCTGATCTAAAGGTTCACATGGAGCTTTACTCAGTGCGCGTAACACTAAGCCAAAACCCCTTTGAGGCGCTAAAGCGCGTGACCCAGGTCTGAGTCTCTGTGCTCCCCGTAGAAAACGTTTTGTCAGAGGGTGACTAAACACCGTGCTGACCCCAATCTACGTGGCAAGATGAAATGGCAGCAGCATATGTTTCGACCGTGCTATAAGCCAATTCCTGTCCAGCAACAGCTGGAGGAACGACAGCACGAGGCAGGGGGGCCAACGGGGTCCAGGCTTCTCCCTACACACCACACGGAGCGCTGTCCATTTGGCTGTGCAGGATGTGTGTTCAGCAGCTGATCGAACACCTCCCTGGCGATTTATGTAGGCCGCCGCTGCTTTGTTGTCTGTTTGAATCAACACGTGTTGATTGTACAGCAACGGGACGAAGTGCTGGATTACTTTCCATACGGAGAGTAATCCAGCACGTTTATATGGAGAGACATGTGACCCGGCCACTGTCCCCCCACTGCCTGCGACATGCACGTTCCTCAGCCTGCGAGAGATGCGTCTGAACACTGCGGTGTGTGACGTCACTCTGCTCAGTGGCACCCCTACTGACGTGGAGATGTTTCCAGTGGGTCAAATCCAAACCCACGGAAGGAGGAATGTACACCATGCGTCTCCTCTGACGCACGGGGTCGATGCACAGGCGAATAAACCACCTGGAGTCTGCTCACTGTGAAGGAGCCCCAGGGGGATCACCACGTGACCAGCTGATATCATGTCTAACAGCTGCATCACGGAGAGGGCCGTCACCGCCCCGCGGGGTGTGACGCGCCGGAGGAGAGCTGTCACTTTCTCCCCTCTCCGCTGTGAGAGTCACGCTCTCATGCGGGCTGAGTTCAATTCCACTCCCAGTTAAAAAGATAACCTGGAGGGACGAGGACAGCTCTTCTTCCAGTTGATAATGAAACCCAGGTTTGACAGATGAGATACGAGCTGTATCGTCTGTAAGCCGCTTCCTCCCTTCCTGGAGCGAGCCAGCCACAGCCGGTCGTCCAGGTAAAATAACACTCATCCCCATTCTGAGTAGCTGCTCCCACCGTCCCCACCCACTTTGAAAAAGTGGGTGGAGCCTGAAATGAGAAACGCAGGAAATTGCTGTGTTTCGGGATGATGGTTACATGGAGGACTGCATTCTTCAGGACTATGGATGTGAACCAGTCTCCCTGGTGAACACTCCAGCACCTGTTTGATCGTCAGCATGGGAAAAGGCCATTCCCTTGTTGGACACTGACAGATCGAGGATGGGTCTCATTCCCCCCACCCCGTCTCCTTCGGGAACAGAAAATACCGGGAGTAAAAAACCCTGATTTTCTTCCCCATGAGGAACCCTGGAAAAAAGCTTCCTTTTAACCAGAGTTCCTGCCAAGAGGCATCCGCCTGCTCATCCATCTGTCCATCAGACACACGCGCCGCCACCCTGAGTACCATACAGTACTCTGATAGTCCCGGGTGTACATTCTCTGGATGTGCTGTGGTTGGTGGCAAACCACGCCAAAGCCCTCCACACGCTGCATTTCACACAGGCTCTCATTATGTCGCCGTTTAGGAGAAGACTCGTAAACTGCGCATTCACGCTCAACATCACTAAGGGATGAGCGGAGGTGTGTGCAGTGCTGTCCACACGAGGTGTAATAATGGCCCTCCGTGGGCTTATTACGACCGTGGGTAGGAGGTACGTCTGAGACAGAGGAAAAATCCGTGCTGCCTAAACCCAAAAGGTTTAAAGGTAGACGGATTGAATAGTACGCCCTGCTGTTTTATTAACCGATAAGTTAAAAAACCCAGCCGGCTTAGGCAGCGAGCCATGCTGCCAAGTAACCAATAGGCTATTGGCAGCCGGCTTAACCGGGGAGCCTTGCTGCATATTATATTCCATCTGTCCATTGAACACACGCGCCGCCACTCAGCGCGCCAACCTGCTCTGGATGTGCTGTGGTTGTCATGGTGACGAGCCACGCCAGAGCCCTCCAGACGCTGCACCTCACACAGGCTCTCATTATGTCCACTGTAACACATTTTCCTGTCAAACAACAGTAAAGCGCCGGCAGTCTCTTCACAGACGCCTGCACTTCACTGCCATACCACAGTACTCATACTGTGAAATGATCTTACAGCCTTTCTCATTAACAGTAAAATACCGGCAGCAGAGACGCCAGCAATACACTGAAATGATACAGTATTCATACTGTTGAACAATTTCAGTTTATTACTGTAAAAAATTAAATAATTCACAGAAACATTCTGGTTAGGGGGCTGCCAGTAGATTAGTGCCGAAAATCAGCTGAAAAATAACAGTAATTGCTTACAGTGTTAAACTGGACACCGAGGTGTGTTCACGCTCAACACCCCTAAGGGATGAGCGGAGCTGTGTGCAGTGCTGTCCTCACTGTAATAATGGCACTCGTGGGCTCATTACCGTGTGTAGGAGGTAGGTTTGGGACAGAGGAGAAAAACCGAGCTGCCTAAAAACCAATAGGTTTTAAAGACAGCCGATTTATGAAGCGAGCCATGCTGCCTATAACCGACAGGTTAGGGGCAGCCGGCTTACCCGGTGGGCCTTGCTGCTTATTATTATTCATCTGTCCATCGAACACACACGTCGCCATTCTGAGTAATATTCTGAGAGCGCGCGACATGCTCTGGATGTGCTGTGGTTGTCATGGTGACGAGCCACGTCAGAGCCCTCGCTGCCGTTGCCCGTGAAGCAACCCAAGAGGGGCCCGGACCGAAAAGCTGCGAGGGGGCCTCCACATGCTGCATCTCACACCGGCTCTCATCCTGTCTCTGTTTAGGAGAAGGCTCGTAAACTGGACATTGAGGCGCGTTCACGCTCAAACCTGCTGAGGGGATGAGCGGAGGTGTGTGCAGTGCTATTCACACAGTGCGTAATAACAGCCCTGGGCTCATTACGACTGTGTGTAGTAGGCACATCTGGGACAGAGGGAAAAAACCGTGCTGCCTGCTAGCCGACAGGTTAGGAGTATCAGGTTTAAACGTCAAGCCCTGCTGTCTAATAACCGCCCGGTTAAATACAGCTGGCTTGCGCCACGAGCCCTGCTGCCGCTGACTGACAGGTTACAGCCGGCTCTTGCACCTCCACACGCTGTATTGCACAGCAGCTCTCATCATGTCGCCGTTTAGGAGAAGGCTCGTAAACCGGACATTGAGGCGCGTTCACGCTCAAACCCGCTTGAGGAATGAAAGGTGTGTGGAGGCATATCTGTGACCTAGGAAACAAGCCCGTGCTGTCTAATCAACCGCCAGGTTTTAAAGACAGCCGGTTTGTGCCGCGAGCCCTGTTGCCTAATAACCGACAGGCTTATGTCATCCGGAGGAGAGCTCTCCTGAACCGGGGAACGGGGAGATCTCATTAGGCGGCTGCCTTTCCGATGATCTCCGGGAGTTCCTGGAGAATACCGCCTATACGGCAGAGCCTAGATGGCGGATAGTGTCAGCCCGGCAGCCGAACCTATAGGCTCGGCTGCCGGGCCGACACCGGGCCCCGCCCTGTCTCCCCCGTCCGGAGGAGAGGGAGGATGGGGCCGGGGGAACCACATGGTGATCCGTGATGGGAGGGGAAGGAGTCGCCTGACTGCTGCCCGCCACTCAGATCCAATAATCAAGGGCTTGGCCAATCATCCCCGGCCGCAGCCGCGAGAGCGTTCGCTCTCCGCTGTCTGTGGGCCAGAGGAAGACGAACACAATGAGTGCGCGACACCTGGGGATTGAGAGCCGCGTTTGCGTGCTCCAATCCCCGGCAGGACTCACCTGTATCGTCTGTGTCAAGCCGCTTCCTCCCTGGAGCGAGCCAGCCACAGCCGGTCGTAATTTATATGTCGGCTAACCCCGAGCCCCGCCCTGTCTCCCACGTCCGGAGGAGAGGGAGAATGGGGCCAGGGGGAATGTTTGCTTTCTAGTAAACAGCTCTGAAAAGAGCTTGTGCCTGCACAGTGCTTCTGCAACGGAGTGCTGAAGAAAAGTGGGAGCAGTTGGACGGGCCATCTTCCTATTTATACGGAAGTGAGGCCGGAGGTGGGGCCCACGTCATAGGTGGGCGTGGATTAAGTCTGTCAGTGCTGCACACGTGCAGTGGGATTACCCAATAGCGATAGCCTTAGAGGGCGAAGCCTCATACGAAATAGAACGGCTGCTCACCTTCTACCGGACGCCGAGAGGAGGAAAACAACACACTGGCTGCTCAGCTGTTATCAGCCACCTGGCGGCGAGAGGAGGACGGCTACAACTCGTTTGCTCATCTGCTGCACAGGAAGGCGACAGGAGCAACGCGCTGAATGGTGCCGGGAAGCTTTTCGCCGCTTGGCACGGAACTACTTTCATCTAAGGAGGTATGTGTAGCGCGCAACAACCGGTTTAAATGGCCATAGGAATTAAGTTGTGTGCACACGTAAGGGGTGTAATTCCAATGCATTGGTTGGGAAAGGGATGAACAATAAGCGCTTGCATTGTACTGATTGATTTGTGACAATCCGTTTGACTTTAAGACATTCAAATATGGAGGAGCGCGCTGCGGACATACCAGCAGCTGACAGCGCGTCAGATTACGCGCTGCCAGCAGCTGGCCAGCTGGAGAGCGTGGCCGGCTGTAGTGATGCAAAGCACTAAGCGGGTAGTTACACTCTCTGCCAAAGCACTTGCGGAAAACTTGAGCGGTTGCAAAATGGCAGAAAGGCGAAGCTAAATAAAGCTAGCAAATTAAGAACAAATATAAAAGATTTGATGTCAAGTGGTGAACATGCTAAGGTTCAAACCGCTCTTGATGGTTATATTGAATTGTGTGTTGAAGCCAGGTCTATGCATGACACTTTAATGGGTTTGTTGCCACATGATGAAAGGGAAAGACATGAAACATGGTTTAAAGCCAAAATGAAGTTCAAGGATGAATTTATTGTCAAAATCAAGGTGTGGGTTTGTGAAACCAAAGGTACTGGTGATAATAATGATGATATCAGTCCTGATGACAGTGTTTCTAATGTTGGTAAATGTTCAAACAAAAGTGACAGCAGTACAAAGTCAAGTACAACTTCATCTGCACAAATGATAGCAGCAGCAGCAGCAGCAGCAGCAGCAGCAGCAGCAGCAGCAGCAGCAGCAGCAGCAGCAGCAGCAGCAACACATCCTCACTCCCAGGTCGGCCTATGTTGACGTTATGTCAAGTCCCCTGCCGGCTTTTTCCAACGCAAGGGGGGGGGCCTTAGCGTCCATTTTCAACGCAAGGGGGGGGGCCTTAGCGTCCATTTTCAGCTTTCCGGGATGTCCATGTGCTTCTATGGACGCTCATGGAAGCACGGCATTCGTTTGTGTCGACTGCCCTTAAAGGCAATGTGAGCGTCCATTCTCATTGGATAGCGGAGAATTGTACACCCGGAAGTAAATATTCCCCTTACTGACGATTGATTTTACAGTGATATCTGCACTACTCATCGACTAAAAAACACCAGATTATCCTTGTTAATTACACAACATTGATTGGTTTAAATTGTGTGCAATGCTTTTGTATTTTTCCCCTTCGATTCGGAGAAACAAATCTTTTTTCGGAGTAAAGGATGGCAGAAGACACACTACCCAGAATCCCCAGCTATCATTTCTCCCTGCAGAAAAAGAAAACATGGCCGAACTTCGTTTTATTCTGGGTGTAAAATGCCTATTTTAAAGTTAGTTTGGCCATTAAAATGCGTTTTGATGTCATTTGATGCGAGAAATATGAGTTGTTATTTCAGATTATGTGTGCAGTGGATGTACATGATCTTTAGTTTGCTAGTTATTACGAAGATTACTTCAGGAAATTGCGTCCAACGTTTTCATTGTTACCAAGGTGGTTGCTAGGGACGCTGCTATCGATATTATTTCTGTTATGTTGTGTAACTGTTTAATGGTGTTATCTTTATTGCTACCCCCTTCCCCGTCAATGTATAGTGTTGGTCCACAGCGCAAACATATTAGTTTAACAAAATCCGCATCTAAAGATACGTTATTTCCCCCTGTGCAATTCCAGTCTCACATCTCACAGCACATCGTCATTAACAAATACCGGAAACAGACCGAAAACATTTAAAAAAAATAAAATAATACCTTATTCCGAGTGTGCTTGCTTTTCTCTTTGAAAGTCATCACATAACGGCATTGTAATACACGGTTCGGCTGCATTAAATATTACATATCTGCCGTAGTTCTGTATTTATAGCCCTGATGAGAAGACAAACATGAGGAACTGAAAACGTGACGTGGATCATAAATATATCAGCCATTAAACAACATCTTACATTTCTTTTCACACAATACGTCTCTTTGCCGTATCAACACTAATTCGGCTCACTTTTATATTTGATCCAATTGGTAGATAGGCTGTATTTACACCATAAAGGTGCACAGATGATATAAAGAGACACCTGGTGGTTAAAGCATGTTATTGAATTTCATTATTTTTATTATTAGATATTAATAGGATCCCTATAAAGTATATTCATTACTCGTTATTCTCTACTAATAGTTAATTAAAGACTGTATGTAATGACTATTTTGCACATCCCGTTCAAGATTTCAAGATGTTCTAAGGTTTATTGACATATCATATAGGCCTACACAACTATGGTGTAGTTCTGCACTGAATGAAAAACTTGGGTCGCAGGTTCCTCAACAGTGCATTACAAGACATCTATCAATATTTGTGCATACCTCCAGCAATGTTAACTATGTTGAAGCACTTATTTTAACTGATATTATACATAATGTATTATACTCTTATGATGTATGCAGATATTTCATCTCCGGCCTTGTCAGGTATTGAACAATCAATAAATAAAGAACACAGAATTGTTAAATATAAAACACAGAATTTGTGTGATTATACTAAATGATTTTCAAATAAACACCACTGCATATTTAACTGTTACACATGCTGATGTAACGCAAATGTTCCAACTTGGGATCAATAAAGTATATCTTATCTTAAGCTGATCGATGGCTACTGCCATATTTGCAAAATGTGCCTATGAACCTTGACAAGTGCATGTTTCAGGCTTATCAATTAATGTAATGTAATGTTATCACAGGGGTCACACACATAAGACCAGCTGTTAAATAAAGCTCTTCTGACCTTAGCTGGCGTGTGGGTATATATATTAATACTGCCCATTATGGGCACCAGCAATTTTCACCCATTTATTAATTATATGTTTTAAATGTGAGTGTTTCCTGTCCCCTAAACCTCCAGGGATGTACACAGTTTAATACTGGCAACTTCTTATTATGGGAAATACGAAAACGTCTTTTAAAACTACAACTCCCAGTAGAGACGTGCCATAGAGAACATGTTGCGAAACAGAATAGCCAGCATGTGTAGTTCTGGGGACGGGGTGGGGGAGGGGGACGACGCGGTGGACCCGTTCAAATCCAGTTTTGGACAGTCTGCCGTGGTTCCATCCCATTTCAAGTGCTGTTCGAGGCTCGGTAACCCTCGGAGCACACTCTCCAATCACAGAGCTTGAGGACTATCACGGGGTTTGTCAAACAGAGCACATGGTGTAGTCCAAACGATAGCTGGGGATTCTGGGTAGTGTAGTGTCTTCATTGCCTTTAAGGGCAGTTGACACAAACGAATGCCGTGCTTCCATGAGCGTCCATAGAAGCATATGGACATCCCGGAAAGCTGAAAATGGACGCTAAGGGCCCCCCCCTTGCGTTGAAAATGGACGCTAAGGCCCCCCCCCTTGCGTTGAAAATGGACGCTAAGGCCCCCCCCCTTGCGTTGGAAAAAGCCGGCAGGGGACTTGACATAACGTCAACATAGGCCGACCTGGGAGTGAGGATGTGTTGGCAGCAGCAGAAAGGCTGCACGTGTTGCTGGCATGGCAGGTTTACCTGAGAGGCATGCACTGGAGGAACAGCAGCTACAATTAAAGCGGAGAAAGGAACAGCTTGATTTGGAAACTGAGCTAGCTGTATCTACTGCTAGGCTAGCAGTTTTACAGGGTTCACATTCACGACGTTCCTCTCTTGCACCAACAAATGGAATGAACTCATACCTGGAAAAGGAACAAAGGAAACTGGCATCGTTAAACACACTTAATCCCCTGGCAAAGGCGTATGATTCCACATCATGGAAAACATCCTCCAGCAAAGCAACAAAGATGGACATGGAACCAAAGCAAGCTGAAAGGCAGTTTGCATGTAAGGAAGATGCTTATGTACAAAAGCAACATTATCTGGGAACATCACATGGGTTGATAACTGGTGAATCAACTGCATGGGAAAGTCAACAGGAAAATCACCATCAGCAAATCAATCGAATTCCACCTGAAGGTTTATTCACGATAATGCAAAAGCAAAATGAAATAACAGCTGCACTGGTTCACCAGCAACGTTTACCGTCTCTACCAGCAAGAGACATTCCTGTCTTTGATGGAGACCTGTTTCAGTACAAGGCTTTCATTAAAGCATTTGAACAAGGAGTGGAAAACAAAGCCAGCAAAGCTTGTACTATTTAGAACAGTTCACCAAAGGACAGGAACTGGTCCGTAGCTGCAGCACATGGCTCCAGAACGTGGCTACATTGTGGCAAAGGGTCTTTTGCAAGAACATTAGGAATGAGTCCAAGATCGCTGCTGCTTACATCGGAAAGGCTCGAGCTTGGCCAACAATAACAAAGGCAGAAGACATTAAAGCACTACAAGCCCAGTGTGAGAACGTTTTTAGAGAGTACTTGTCCATGGACAAGTGAGTTTGGCAATTGACTTGTCCGAATACATTTTTCACTTGTCCAGAATGGACAACAATTGGGGCCACTGGAATCTTCTTCTTCGTCATCGTATTTTACATTTTCCCACGGTATTTACGACACCGCTAACGTAAGTGAGCGGTGAGAATTTACTGCATCACACATAGGGTTGGGTATCGTTTGGATTTTAACGATTCCGGTTCTGCTTTTCGATTCCGGTTATTTTCGGTTCTCGATTCCGGATCTTTGAGAGGGTAAAAATAAGTCCCATGACAAACTGGGAGAAAAATATATTTATGAAAACATTAAGTAAAATCTGTATTCCTATTTACAAATCACTTCATACTGTTTAATTTCTTACGGTTATTGAATACAATAATCTCTGCATTGTTTAGTTAGTTCAAGTGGTGCAGTTTGAGAATGTACAACTGGCCCAGTGTCCTCTGATGTTACACTGCAGCCTGCCTGTGAGACAGAGTCCAACCACACATGTCCAACACATAGGACATAACCTAATAATAATAACACATTATATTTATAGCATATAGGCCTAGCGCTTTTCTACAACTCAAAGAGGCTTGCAGGCTTACACATGTCCTGCAACACACATGCAGCAGCTGCCCAGCTGCTCACTGTTTGTAAAGTAAAGAAATAGTATTTTCATTTCAATAATGTACTTTCTTTACCCTGCTTCATAAACAATACTGACATCCCTGTGCTGCTCCGAGTCTGGGGGTCCGGGGATGTGAGGACAGCGCGAGGACACAGACAGGGAGGCTGCTTCACTTCATAAAGGAAATGGCGGTCAATATTAACAACATAGGAGCTAACACGAGAGAAAGAACATAAGAAAGTTTGACAAAGATGAGGCTGTTAAACGGGCAGCGGATCCGTTGTGTGTAGAGAGAGAGAGAGAGAGAGAGAGAGAGAGAGAGATACGGAGCATAGAGAGAGAGAGAGAGAGAGATACGGAGCATAGAGAGAGCTGCGGGGCTCGGCCTCGCCTCCTGTCCTCACAACTCTTATTAATCCCGGGACCGGACAATTGTTATTTGTTGCTACTCAGAACCTAGTTTGAACCCGGCCACTGTGCTACACTTCCCGCCCCGCCCCCAGTACAGAAAGCGGCGAGATGCATTTCCTGAATCGACAAGCAGAACTGAAACTAACATTTCTAAACGAACAATGGCGGACACGGACAATTTGCGAATGAGTTCTGCCTTTTGTAAACTGAATGTATCTATATTTTGTCAATAAATCGGGGCGAAAAACGTCACTTGTCCGCCGGACAAGTCAATTGAAAGATCTACTTGTCCGATATTGTAAATAACACGTCCCGGACGGTGGGACGTGTGCTTTTTCGCACACTGAAGCCGATGCTTTATTTCTGCGTGGATGTGCTAATGTGATGGAAGAACTCCAGTACATGCAGGAGTTGGATATGCCCTCCAACATGAACATGGCTGTCTTCAAGTTTCCATACAAACTAAGGAATAATGGAGAAACAAAGCTCATAGCATCATGGAAGCCTCAGACAACAGAGCTCAGTTCATTGACTTGGTCAAATTCATTGAGAGGCATGTACGAGTCCTTTCTGATCCGACCTTTGGAGACATCGAGGATTCAGGACATAAATCAGTTGCTATAAAATCTTTCAACATGTTTCAGCCACAAGAACAGAATGAAAGGAAGTAGTTTAGCCGCTACAGTATTCCCAATGAGTGAGGTCGGAATGAAAACGACAAATAACCCGAAACCACAGGAGACAGTGGTGTGATCACAACACTCACGTTTGGGACGGATGTAAGCAGTTCAGCAAAAGGAAGCACAGAGACAACATTCAGTTTCTAAAGGAGAGAGGAATTTGCTTTGGATGCTTGTGTGTTGGACACATAAGCCGGGACTGTAAACGACGCTTGATCTGTGAGGTTTGTGAAAAGCAACATCCTACTGCGCTCCACATAAATACATCTAATCTGGAATTGGGACACACCGCTAAATCACAAGCCCCCCCTCAGACATGTGGACGTACAGGGGCCGGAAAGGATGGCTGCATTCTTTCAATTATTCCAGTGCAGGTCAAGTCCACAAAGGGAAGTGAGATTATACAGACCTATGCATGTTTATATCCTGGAAGCACAGCCACATTCTGCTCAGAAGATCTCATGCACAGATTAAACATCACAGGAAAAAGAACTCATTTTCTTTTGAAGACTATGGGACAGAAAAAGGTCGTTCCAGCTTACTCCTTATTTGGGATGGAGGTATCTGGTCTTGAGGAAAATAACTTTGATCCTCTTCCAGAAGTCCTCACACAGAAGCAAATGCCAGTAACCAAAGAAAACATTGCTACAGCCGCAGATGTGAAGAGGTGGAATCATTTGTCAAAAGTTCATATCAGCATATTCCCAGCATAAATGCCAATGTTGACATGTTGATTGGAAGCTTGGGAAATTGTCAACAGTTGTGGAAATGGCCCATACGCTATAAGAACAGTGTTGGGATGGGCCATCAATGGTCCTTTACATGGAGGCAGCGATGTTGACATGGAGCTTTCTTCTGTTGTGGTGAATAGGATTTCTATTTCCAAATTGGAGCTCATGCTGAGCAGTCAGTATAATCATGACTTTACTGAAAAGCCCTCAGAGGAAAAAGAGAAGTCAAGGGAAGACCAACAATGTATGGAAATCATGAATACATCTGCAACACTACAGCCTGAAGTTGCCCCTTAAGACACCTGACGTCCTTCTTCCAAACAACGTTGCAGTGGCAAAGCAAAGGCTACTTGGATTGAGGAAAAGATTTGTGAGTAACCCAATGTTGCATAAGGAATATGCCAGCTTTCTGAATGGAGTGATTGAAAGGGTTATGCTGAACAGGTACCAACACAGCAGCACTGTGGCAGTGGAACATTATGGTGCATCCCACACCACAGTGTTTACCATCCACGAAAAGGCTCTCTCCGAGTGGTGTTTGATTGTGGTGCCACATTTAAAGGAACATCATTCAACGATGTACTTTATCAAGGTCCCAACCTCACCAGTTCACTGCTTGCAGTTCTCACTCGTTTCAGGCAGGAACCTGTGGCATTCATGGGCGACATACGGGCGATGTTTCACCAGGTCAAAGTCACAGAAGAAGACCGAGATGTCCTTCGTTTCCTCTGGTGGCCAGAGGGAGACTTCACCAGAGAGACCAGGAACACAGACTGACGGTGCATCTGTTTGGGGCTGTCTCTTCTCCCAGGTGAGCTAGCTATGCGCTAAGGAAAACTGCTGACGACAACAAGTCTGACTTTTCTGCTGAGACTGTTGAAGCAGTTAAGCGAAATGTCTATGTGGACGACTGTTTGATGGGTTTGGGCTCAGAGAAGGCAGCAATACAAATGGTTGAAGATCTTAATGCTCTCTGTCAAAGAGGAGGTTTTGTGCTGGAAAAATGGATCAGCAATAGTCGGGCAGTTTTGCAGACAATCTCGGAAGAGCAGAAGGCTGAAGAGCTAAAGGACCTGGATCCGGGTAGAGACAATCTTCCTCTTGAGAGAGCTTTGGGACTACTCTGGTGCGTCGAGTCAGATTCCTTTCAATTCAAGATGGAAGTGAAACAGCAGGCTCTAACCAGACGTGGCATGCTATCCACAACAAGCTCGGTGTATGATCCTTTGGGTATGTTGGCACCAGTCACTTTGCCAGCCAAGATAATGCAACACGAGCTTAGCAGGAGAAGCTGTGGATGGGATGATGCCATGCCACCAGATATCGTACACCAGTGGAGACGGTGGTTGGAGGACATTAAGTTGTTGGCATCACTCAAAGTGGACAGGTGTATGAAGCCAAAGGACTTCGGTGAACCCATACACTCTCAACTACATCACTTTGCTGATGCCAGTGAACATGGCTACGGGACTGTAACTTACATCAGGCTACTGAACTGAAAGGCGATGTTCATGTTGCTTTCCTATTGGGAAAGGCTAGAGTTACACCCATACAAATGGTGACCATTCCACGACTGGAACTAACAGCTGCTGTTCTGGCTGCCAGAGTGGATATGATGTTAGAATCAGAGCGGCAACTTCATTTGGATGAGTCTGTGTTTTGGACAGACGGTACTTCAGTTCTGAAGTACATTAACAACGAGGTCAAGCGTTTCCACACATTTGTGGCAAATAGGATCACAACCATATTGGAGGTTTTTCCTGACAAAGGAGGACTGGTGCGCTCTGTCAAGCTACAGACCAAGACCAACATTATTGTGCGACCTATTACTAAACTGTTTAGTACAGGAAGTGTAGGATGTCTATGTATTAAATATGATTTTTACATTTGGCTCCTTAATTGTTTTAATTGATACCTGTACTATCAATTAGGGGCTGGTGTGTAGGAGCCAATTAACTGTGGGTATAAAGGTAGGAACCTGTGTGTGTTGGGGAGACGTTCCGCCGGAAGGCCCATACACTTTTTGACCACACACGGAGAACACACACAAGGAGCACACACGCACGGGATTAAAAACAAAGCAACAGGTATTGTGTAAACCATAAACATTGTGTGGTGAATGATGGGAGGAAACCAGTAAAAAAGGGAAATAAATGGATTATTTCGAACTGGAAACTTTGTTTCTAACTTTTATTCGGCAGCAAACAAGGTGTGCGTCAATTACACCCACCAAGCGGATCCTGAGGCTCAAAGCGTTGGCTTAGCCTCTACACTAACCATGTCTGTTATTCACAGGTGTCCTGGGAACGAACACATTGACCTTGCTGGCAGCAGGGCAACCTCTTCTTACAGGTGGCAAGTAATCAGCATCTTTTTTTCTTTTATCAAGTTTGAAGTTTTAGCACATTGTAATCTTAAGAACTGCTTGACTTTGCTTGATTTACATCAGTAACTTACTAAAACATAGAGGTGCATATAGGCTATGTTATGGTGGTTGCCATAACATATAATAATTAGGGCTGTCAAGTTAATAACGCGGTAACGCAAAAAAAAATTAACGCCACTAATTATTTTAACGCGATTAACGCATGTGTATGTTTTTCCTGGGCCGCCCCGTAGTTTCAGAGCGCATCGAGTTTAAAATACCATCTACAAGCTGATGCTGACAGCCCCGCTCCTGCTGCCCGCTTGCAGCAGACCACACTTCCACGCTCACCGGCAGGCACCGACTGGCCATCGGGAGGACCGGGAGGGTGTGTGTAATGTGGCCCGAGCGAGCGAGAGAGAGACCTTACGTGCATTGTTGTTGTTAGCATCTGGTGCTAGCTAGCTGCGCTAACGGATATAAGGAGCTGTTTAAATGAAAACAGAGGAGCGCTCTATCCACACAACTGCGCCGAGCACTTGACTTGATGCAGGAAGCCAGACAGTGGGACATTCAAATGTCTTTAAAAGTACCTACCAGAATCTGCCCATGTACCCCAGAGGTTTCTACATGCACCTGAGGTTCCTGCATTAGGGGCAGAGAGTACACCTGTCCACTAGGGGCAGAGTGAGTCCTCCAGGATATCACTCACTCACTCACTCACTCACTCACTCACTCACTCACTCACTCACTCACTCACTGGCCGTTTCGCAATGTCGAGTAAACCTGCTGCAGAGCCACTATTTCAAATGTTCAAGTATACTACGTCATGGAGTGGCGCCGAAGGACGGTTTAAATGCATGTTAAATGCCCAGCATTCGGCGCCACTCGATGACGTAGTATACTTGAACATTTGAAATAGTGGCTCTGCAGCAGGTGTACTCGACATTGAGAAACGGCCACTCACTCTCTCTCTCTCTTACTCACTCACTCACTTTGTGCAGGTGGAGTAAGAAAGAGCTCATACAGTCTGGATGTATCTTTGTATTTGAGTATGTACTGTGATGAGCCGGACAATTGGCTTGTAGGGTAATTTGCTCTCTGTTAGGAATGTTTTTGAGTTATGTCTAATGTTTTCAGACATTTGCTATTTTAAGGAAAATGTCTGAAACCCTTTGAATGACATTTTTGATACCATTTGTGAGGTTCTGTTTTATAATGTGTATAATGTGTTTTAATCAGTCAATGTTAGAGAGACAATGTTAACTTCTCATTTTGTTCTAATAAAGGTTTTTATCAGCACAATTGTCTTTCTGTGACTTAATGGTTCTGTTAGACTACATTTAGTGTTATCAGCATATTATAATTATGTGACACAATTCCATGCAATTGGATTAAATAGAACCAACATGGTAAACACATATTCGTTAAGCTAAAGTAAAATATGTCAACCTGAAGTATTACTTTTACATTGGATGAATGAGATAAACATGTGTTGGGTTAACAACAGTGAATCATGTATTATGTACATATTTAAATTAGAGTAACATAATTTTGTCACGTAATTAAATCATGTTGGTTTAACAAATCATTTTTTTGAGTGTGGTAATCGATTGTTATTATGATGGATTTGATATTAATGAGGCGGCAGTTAGCAGCTAGCGGCTAGCTAGTCATTATGCTAATGTCCACATCAATCGTTATGTACTTATATTACGCTGTAACAGGATCTAGTGATATCCAAGCAACAGAGCTTCATTTAGCATGAAATTATTGCACTGTATGTATATATATATATATATACTTATAATAAGTAATATTAACTTTATTTAATACAACCTTTACGGTACAAGATGTAATCATACAGCCCATGTAGTATGATAATGAATTACAGCAAACATGTGCAATACATCCATGATTACAGCTCCGTGGGCAGTGAGACGATATGGGTCCGTTCTTATTGTGCATCCATGGGTAAAGAGAAACGCAACTCACATTGGTTTCTCAAACAGCATCTCTGTAAACTACGTGTATTCACTGAATTTCACTCTCTGCCTTTAACGGCTCGTTGTAGCTCCAATAGCTCCAGCCACCACCCTTCCTGTGAGCACAGTGTGCTCTGATTGGTCGGGACACGTAACATGAACGTGCCGGGCGGCACGGTCCCGTGGGTTAGATGCGCGTTCATAATGCAGAAGGAAATAACTCTCAGAATAACGTTATTAGCACATTTTTAACTTGAGGAACGAATGTTTTTAATAAGGGCTATACAAGTGTTCATACTGGGTAGTTTATTTAGTTTAAAAAAAATTATCCAACGAGTTACAGACCACTCTTTCCCCATGTAAGTCAATGGGAAAAAGTGTTTCCGGGACCAGCAACCTAACGGAAGTGTAGTACCGCCGTTTGGCCAGCACGAATATTTTCATCTGAGTCTGGCGCACTTCCTGGGGGCTTGGTTCAGCACTACATGCGTTTATCTTTACCATGGATGTATAATAAGAACTGGATACAGCGTGGGAGGCGGGGCCTCATTCATTCCTATGAGAGTTGCTCATTGGCGCATGATGATAAAATGGCCCAACTTTTGAGAGAGCGAAACGTCACAGATTACCCAGCATGCCTGAGAAGTACCCGTATGTGCGCTCATAGCGCATGCGCAACTTTAACGAAAATGCTCGTTCACATCAAGCACGTCAATTTGCGTACACGTAACAGCATGACAGCATGGTAATGATTTGTTATTATGATGGATTTGATATTAACGAGGCGGCAGTTAGCAGCTAGCGGCTAGCTAGTCATTATGCTAATGTGCACATCAGTCGTTATGTACTTAATAATAGGGCTGTCAATAGATTAAAACGAATTAATCGCACAAATTTCTGTAATTAATTGCGATTAATCTATCAATAAATTAATTGCATTTTTCTACTTAAGACTGAAGCTTATAATGAATATTTAGTTATGTAAAATCATCAAATTAATGTAGAATTAACACAGAGAAAGTATATTTAAATTCAAAGACCATTTGAATGGCTTAAGGTGCACATATGCTCAGTGCAAATACAAAAAATAATTCAGAACATTGAACATGTTTCACTCCATAGACATTGACTTAGTCCTTCTTTACGTTCAGCCAGTTCCTGAGGCAGAGCAGTTTGTTGACGTTATGAGAAGCTCGCTTCTTGTGCACGGTGTGGCCTGAGAGTGAGAACAACCTCTCACAAGGCACTGTGGGTGCAGGGGTCGACAGGTACTTGCCTGGCATGTGCTCCCTCTCTCTTTGACCACCATTGTAGTGGACACCCCTCTATGTCCATTGTTGGCTCTGCTTTGTAGCGATCAGACAATGCTCTATGGACTCTTCCTCGTCATCGGTATCTGAATCAGAAGAACACGGCCAGATGGACATCCTCCTCCTCTTCTTTGGTGACGGCTCCTCTGTTGTCTCAGCAGCTGGTTGTTGTGCACGTGTCTCTCTCATCATCAGGTGCGTACTGAAGCCCACACCGCACTCCTTTCATCTTGTGTAAGGCACTTAAGGTCTTTAACCCTAGGGTCAAGGGCAGTAGTGATCTTCAGCCATGAGAGGTTGGTGCTATCCTTCCCTTGAGCTAGGTCTGTGGTAAAGGCCTTCTACCTCAGAACATAAACTGGATCATCGGCTGAGGGCTCCATAACTCTGAACAAGTGGCGTAAGGCTGGCAAGACCACTGCACAGGAGACACACTGCTCTCCCCCAGCAGGGCAGTCACATATCTGCAATGGAAAGCACAAGGTGTTAAACATTTCAGTACACACACACACACACACACACACACACACACACACACACACACACACACACACACACACACACACACACACACACACACACACACACACACACACACACACACACACACACACACACACACACACACACACACACACACACACACACACACACACACACACACACACACACACACACACACAGGTGAAAGAGAGAGGGAGGGAGAGAAAACGGTACACATAGAAATAAATAACTTACCTGCAAGGTTCAATAGTTCCTCCAGCTTTTGCAGTTTGGCAAGCTCCGGGTCAGTCACCATGGCAACCTTGCTCTTTTGCTGCGCCAGGGTAGTGGTCAGTGGAGATTTGTTTCTCTGCATCCTCTGTACCATCTCCAGCGTAGTATTCCATCTTGTTGCAACGTCCTGAGCAAGTGATTCTTAGTTTAATTCCTGAGCGTTAGATGGACTATGTTTAAAGTGCCAGAACACTTTCAAACCCACTGTCTTTAAGTGAGACTGGCCGTTCTTTGTTTCTTTTGTGGGCCATCAAGGCAGGTGTTCAAATGGAAGTAGCCTCGCGGCAGCTACCATGTTACGAGTCAGTGCCGAGTGTGGTCCACTTGTCCTTGATTTCCCATTCGTTTGCAACATCCAGAAAATGGTTAGCACATGCCTCGGCATAATGTCGCTCCTCGGGTTTACTCGCAGTGCAGACGACTGCAGAGTCCAGTCTTAATAATAATAATAATAATAATGCATTTTATTTATGGGCGCCTTTCAAAACTCTCAAGGACACCTTACAGAGCATAATTAAAGAAGAGCACACAGTAATACAAGACTTAAAAAATTAAAAACAACAATCAGTTTAGCAGAGATTAAGAAATGGAATATGCCAGTTTAAAAAGGTGTGTTTTCAGGCTGGATTTGAAGGTTGGGAGTGAGTCCATATTGCGGACGTCTTGTGGGAGAGAGTTCCAGAGACGGGGGGCAGAGTGGCTGAAGGCTCGTGACCCCATGGTGATCAGGCGGGCAGAAGGTACAGTGAGTTGGAAGGCAGAGGAGGATCGGAGAGTACGAGAGGGAGTGTAGATGTGAAGGAGCTCAGACAGATATGGAGGTGCAAGAGTGTGAAGGGCCTTGAAGGTGAGGAGCAGCACTTTGAAGTCTATGCGCTGCTTAACGGGGAGCCAATGGAGTTGTTGGAGAACCGGAGTGATATGATTAATGAAAGGAGTTCTGGTGATGATACGGGCGGTTGAGTTTTGGACCTGTTGGAGCTTACGTAGGGATTTCTGAGGAAGACCAGAGAGGATGGAGTTGCAATAATCGATACGGGACATAACAAGGGCGTGGACGAGGATGGCGGTGCTGTTGGGTGTGAGTGACGGGCGGAGGCGGTTAATATTGCGGAGGTGGAAGTCTTGATCAATGAAATGCGCTGTGGCGCCCACATAATGATCGTTGTTGCCAGACGTCCCGTGGTCACCTGACAGCGATGTGCTTTGCTTGCTCAAGCATGTTCGTCCGCTGTGCCCTCTCACCCTCATACCACGTGTGTATTCTTGACATAATAGTTCCTCTCGAGGGTACATTATAAGAGGTATCTCCCGATGCAACACAAATTACTTCTCTCAGCCCATCATCCTAACTGGGCGGCACTTTTTACAGTAGTACGGCTTCTACAGATGCATTTTTTTTATGGATTTTTTGTCAAAGGAGCACTTGAGATATTCATTGCTATCGGGACGTTAAGAGCATTCCATGGAATATAACACAAAGTGTGCCTCGAGCCGGTTTCTGAAACGTACCTACCCCACCTTTAATATTGGTTAATTAATATTTAGATTTTGGGTATCCTTTTGCTGAAAGGAAGGATACCCAAATGAATCGAAGCATCAGACTAAAAAAGCTTTTGAAAATAACCGAATATTTCGATTATGGTCAAAATACGATATTTGTAAATCTGTATACAGTAGAAGAAGGACCCCAACAGACCCCAGTGAACAGCCTGTGGGAGCGGCCTGGGGGGGGCAGCAGAGCGCTGCTGTGCATATTACACACAGAGACAGAAGAAGAAGAAGAAGAAGAAGCAGAAGAAGCAGAAGACGGAGACGCAGACGCATAAGCATCATCCACCTCTGAGAGACCCGCAGCACCATCTCACAGCAGAACACACCGCGGGCATCATGGGAGCCGTGCTGGGACTGTGCTCCATGGCGAGCTGGGTGAGAGGGGGGTGGTGGTTCTGTGTCTGGCTGCTGATGGTGTCATGACTGCGCAATAACAAAGGCCCAGCCTGTCCGTGTACTGCTGACGGTGTGTGTGTGGGTGTGTGTGTGTGTGTGTGTGTGTGTGTGTGTGTGTGTGTGTGTGTGGGCCTGCCTTTGTTTGGAAAACAGCTCTTACGTAATGTCTGCGTTAAATAACACACACACACACACACACACATTTTTTTATCTGGCATGCATATCATGTAAACAAACACACGGATGACGTCACCAGAGCAGCTTGTGTAACGTTGAAATCAGGACACCGTGTAAACAGGTCGGTGTCACTTATTGCGAAACACACACCAGCACACACTTGTCTATCTGCCTGGCTATGAGAGTAACGGTGTGTGTGTGTGTGTGTGTGTGTGTGTGTGTGTGTGTGTGTGTGTGTGTGTGTGTGTGTGTGTGTGTGTGTGTGTGTGTGTGTGTGTGTGTGTGTGTGTGTGTGTGTGTGTGTGTGTGTGGTGTGTGTGTGTGTGTGTGTGTGTGTGTGTGTGTGTGTGTGTGTGTGTGTGTGTGTGTGTGTGTGTGTGTGTGTGTGTGTGTGTGTGTGTGTGTGTGTGTGTGTGTGTGTGTGTGTGTGTGTGTGTGTGTAGGTCCCCTGCCTGTGTGGCAGTGCCCCCTGCCTGCTGAGTCGCTGTTGTCCCAGTGGGAACAACTCCACAGTGACCCGCCTGATCTACGCCTTCTTCCTGCTGCTGGGCGTGGCCGTGGCCGGCATCATGCTGATGCCCGGCATGGAGGGCCAGCTGAAGAAGGTACAGGAGAGAGCTGTGGGCACAGTGCAGGACATATGAAGTGTCCTCACAACGTGGGGGGTAGCTGGTCCTGAAGGCTAACCTGCTGTGTGCTGCTGCAGATTCCAGGTTTCTGTGAAGGGGGGACGGGCTCCTCCATACCTGGGGTGGAGGGGCATGTGAACTGTGACGTGCTGGTTGGCTACAAGGCTGTGTACCGCGTGTGCTTCGGCATGGCCATGTTCTTCCTGCTCTTCTCCCTGCTCATGGTCAAAGTCAGGAGCAGTCAGGACCCCCGCGCCGCACTGCACAACGGGTGAGCCCCGGTCCACCCACCATTATGTAGACACATTGAGTCACCTGATGCATGTTGTGGTGGTGAGCAGTACTGATCTCAGACCTGTTGTTGCAGGTTCTGGTTCTTTAAGTTCGCTGCAGCAGCTGCCATCACCATTGGATCATTCTTCATCTCCGAAGGCCCCTTCACTACGGGTAACGGTTCTCTCACTGCCCGTCCCCTTGAAAGAAAGGCAACAAAGCGTGCACGTGTGTGCACAGTATACATACTGTAACACCGCACATCTCAGAATGTCTTGAAAAAGAGCCTTGAATGGTGAGAGTATCTGTTGACAGTGTTTGTGAAGAGTGCTCAGTCCTGTAGTGCTTGTCTTGTTAGTGTCCCAGCGGGCCTCAGAGCAGGCTGGTGTCTGCATGCGGTGTACATGAGCTCTGTGTGACGATGCAGTGACGTCTTCTCGCTCCGTCCTCCTCAGTGTGGTTCTACGTCGGCATGGCCGGAGCCTTCTGCTTCATCCTCATCCAGCTGGTGTTACTCATTGACTTCGCCCACTCCTGGAACGAGTCCTGGGTGGAGAAGATGGAGGAGGGCAACTCTCGCTGCTGGTATGCAGGTACGGTGACTGCTGTTACGCGTGGATGACCCCGCTGTGATACACTGCACCTACATGTTCCTTCACGTGTGTCACGCGTGTAATGCAGCTGTGTTGTGTCCACAGCGCTGCTCTCGGTCACCACTCTCAACTACGTGATGTCTCTGGTGTCTGTGGTCCTGTTCTACGTCTACTACACCCACTCCGACGGCTGCACGGAGAACAAAGTGTTCATCAGCATCAACATGCTGCTGTGCCTGGGCTCCTCCGTGCTCTCCATCCTGCCGCACATCCAGGTGACCTCTTGCTCATGCACTTCCCACGCCATGTTTAATTAAAGATGATTGACTTCCTATAAACATTGAAACCTTGTATTGAGGTAAGATCTGACGCTGTGGTTCCGTGTTCTGTTTTCATTACCCATGTGAGGATGAACGAAGGGTAACTGAGCCCCGTGAGAGAGGTGGCATGCAGTGTGTGTGTTCTGTCTGGTCTGTCCACGCAGCACACACACACAATACATACTACTACACAATACATACTACTACATAATACATACTACTACACAATACATACTACTACATAATACATACTACTACATAATACATACTACTACACAATACATACTACTACATAATACATACTACTACATAATAGATACTACTACATAATACATACTACTACATAATACATACTACTACATAATACATACTACTACATAATACGACATACATCACGTTAGAGTTGGGCGGAGAAGCAGCTTTCACACACTGTCCCAACAAAGCGCCAACGCCATTGTACGTGACTGGATCCTCCGGACGCTGCTGCTGCCAGTGAGTGTGTGACCTTTCTCTGCACACAGATTGTCCTCCTTGCTCCACGGCACTGAAGCACAGACACAATTTGAGAGCAAGCATCTCCTGGCTGCTTGTACGATGAAAACCTATTCCATCTCAATTTAGAGTAGGGAGGAAACTGGTCTGTACATCGGTGGAGAAACATTATCAAGATATCATCGTCATAGAGACAATACAAATAACGATGCAGCGCTGGGAGGAGGCTCTCTGGCGACACAGGCACTTCTAGTGTGTGTGTGTGTGTGTGTGTGTGTGTGTGTGTGTGTGTGTGTGTGTGTGTGTGTGTGTGTGTGTGTGTGTGTGTGTGTGTGTGTGTGTGTGTGTGTGTGTGTGTGTGTGTGTGTGTGTGTGTGTGTGTGTGTGTGTGTGTGTGTGTGTGTGTGTGTGTGTGTGTGTGTTGTGTGTGTGTGTGTGTGTGTGTGTGTGTGTGTGTGTGTGTGTGTGTGTGTGTGTGTGTGTGTGTGTGTGTGTGTGTGTGTGTGTGTGTGTGTGTGTGTGTGTGTGTGTGTGTGTGTGTGTGTGTGTTGGTGAAGCCTGCTCTCTGCTCTCTGCTGCAGGAGTCCCAGCCCCGGTCCGGCCTGCTGCAGTCCTCCCTGGTGACCCTCTACACCATGTACCTCACCTGGTCCGCCATGACTAACGAGCCTGGTAGGTGTGTGTGTGTGCACGCGCACGACACGTTCTCACTCCCATCCCATCACATATTGACGGACGGTCAGGGCCCCTCCCCGTCACTCTATTACGTACAGCGTACCCCTTACCCGTCAGGCTTCTACGGGCAGGGCGTCCCATAGACCTTCATAGACCACGTGATCAACAACGATGGCCGACCTTCGTGTTATTCTCCGTGGAAAATGCCTATTTTAAGGTTCATTTGGCCTTAAAATGCGTTTTGATGTCATTTTATGCGAGTAATGAGTTTTTATTTCTGATTATTTGTGCAGTACATGTACATGATGTTTAGTTTGCTAGTTATGACGAAGATTACTTCATGACTGCTAACGTTTTTTTGGTGGAAATGTGTTTTTTCACAGCAGAGTCACCCTCTGTACTCGGACTTATTGGGAGAATCTAACGGCAAGAACATCCCAAATATTCATGTAGGTCTCTATTGTAGACCTTTAGTGTTGCCGTCTGTGAGGAAAATACATGGGGCTCAGAGCCTCGTATTTTTAAAATCTTTTTTCCTTCTAATTTGTTATTCTTTTCAAAATAACACACTGCTATTTACTCACCAATAACACACAATTATCCGTGCTTTTATTTATTGGTTTGATTCCATAATCTCGGGCTTTTTTGGCGTCCGTCAGGAACTGAATTTCAAAATAAAAATAACCGGAAACAGACGTAGGCCTATAAGGGACATTTCGAGCATCATTGTGATTGTCAACATTTCTGAGTTTAGGATGGCCGAAGACACTACACTACCCATAATCCCCAGCTATCGTTTAGGACTACAGTTCCCGTAAGGTTACGCAGAGCGTCAAACAGCTGTGTGAAATGGAACGAAACCACGCCAGACTATCCAAAACTGGAATCGAACACCCCCCCAGAACTACACACTACACTATTGTGTTTCGCAAAATGTTCTATGGGACGTCTCTACTGAACGTTTTCGTTTTTCCCACAATTAGAAGTTGCCCGTATTAAACACATTGGTGTTATCAAATGTAAAACATATAATTAATAAATGGGTGAAAATCACTTGTGTCCATAATGCGCAGCATCAATATATACCCACATGACAGCTCATTGCTACTTTGTAATTCTACTCCACGACAATTCAGAGGTTAACCTGGTATTTTTACTCCACTGCATTTATTTGAGTTACTTCGCAGATTCTGATTAATTATGTGAAATATAAACAACCCTTAAATCAGACTTTAGTTACACCTGAGTAAAATTCAGGTAAGGTGATTGTCAAGTGCCAACAATCAGGAGAGATATTTGATAGTTGGTGATTGAGAAGACTAAACATGTATCTGCAATTGACATGAATGGAGACAAGTAATAAAGTATATTCATTACTCGTTATTCTCTACTTAGTTAATTAAAGACTGTATATTATGGCTCTTTTGCACATCCCTTTCAAGATTTTCAAAGGTTTATTGACATATCCTACACAACTACGGTGTAGTTATGCAATGAATGAAACACTTGGGTCACAGGTTCCTCAACAGTGCATTACAAGACATCTATCAATATGTGTGTACCTCCACCATTAAACTGTCATATTCTGCACATTTCTTATTCTATCTGATATTATACACATTAATTATACTCTTATGTATGTACATAAGAGTATAATTAATGTGTATAATATCAGTTAAAATAAGTGCTTCAACATAGTTAACATTGCAGGAAAGCAATATATTAGACGTTAAGTACTTTGTCAGGCTTAATATTTATCTGTAGATAGATACCCCCAAAGTTTTTTTCTTATTTAAAAGAAGATATTAATGTTTAAATAAAGGTTAATTCGTTTTTCTGTTTTGCACCTCCTCCTATTAATATCTTTGTACATCCTGCACTAAACTGTTTTATTGTAGAGATCACTTATAGTATCTTCTTGATTTTTTATATTCTATATTTCTATCACAGACCTTCTACTTTCCCCCTATGAAAGTATATGTACTCTTAATATTTTTTTAATCAAATATAACACATAAAAACAATAATTCAATAACGTGCTTTAACCACTAGGCACAAAAGGTACACACAGACACTTGTATGTACAACATCTGAACATGTGTAGTTTTATTCATGCTTTCACATAATTTTACAGCATATTGCTATACTATTTCAGACTCAGTATTTACATTCTTACATTCAAAATTCAATCCAATTCAAATCAGTAATATCTTTAAAAACTACAAGTCCTATTCTATCAGCTGTGCACCGTTATGGTGTAAATATAACCTATCTGTGAATTAGATCAAATGTAAAAGTCAGCCGAATTAGTGTTGATACTGCAAGGAGACGTATTGTGTGAAGAGAAATTGAGAAGTTTTGTAATTGTTGATATATTTATGATCCACGTCAAGTATTCAGTTTCGGCGGCATTTCTTCAGTTTTTCCAAAGGTCTTCTCATCAGGGCGCTCTAAATAAAGAACTACGACATATCTGTAATATGTAATGCAGCCGAACCGTGTATTACAATGCCATTATGTGATGACTTTCAAAGAGAAAAGCAAGAACACTCGGAATTAAGTATTATTTTAGTCTTTTCAAATGTTTTCCGGATTTCATATAATATAAACATCAAATCCCAGCATGCATTGCGGCTAAAACATCCAATCAGCGTAGCTGAGGATCTTGGGTAATCGCTCGAAATGCCTACGTCTGTTTCCGGTTATTTTTATTTTGAAATTCAGTTCCTGACGGACGCCAAAAAAGCCCGAGATTATGGAATCAAACCAATAAATAAAAGCAAGGATAATTGTGTGTTATTGGTGAGTAAATAAAAGTGTGTTATTTTGAAAAGAATAACAAATTAGAAGGAAAAAAGATTTTAAAAATACGAGGCTCTGAGCCCCATGTATTTTCCTCACAGACGGCAACACTAAAGGTCTACAATAGAGACCTACATGAATATTTGGGATGTTCTTGCCGTTAGATTCTCCCAATAAGTCCGAGTACAGAGGGTGACTCTGCTGTGAAAAAACACATTTCCACCAAAAAAACGTTAGCAGTCATGAAGTAATCTTCGTCATAACTAGCAAACTAAACATCATGTACATGTACTGCACAAATAATCAGAAATAAAAACTCATTACTCGCATACAATGACATCAAAACGCATTTTAAGGCCAAATGAACCTTAAAATAGGCATTTTCCACGGAGAATAACACGAAGGTCGGCCATTGTTGTTGATCACGTGGTCTATGAAGGTCTATGGGACGCCCTGCCCGTAGAAGCCTGACCGTCTAGGGGTCCGCTGTCCGCAATGAAGGTCTATGGGACGCCCTGCCCGTAGAAGCCTGACGGGTAAGGGGTACCCTGTACGTAATATAGCGACGGGGAGGGGCCCTGACCGTCCGTCAATATGTGACGGGATGGGAGTGAGAATGTGTGTGTGTGTGTGTGTGTGTGTGTGTGTGTCCTAGCATTACTATACTTGTGGGGACCTAAATCTGTTTACACAGTCACGTGTGGGAACTCGCCTCCCATATGGGGACAAATTGGAGGTCCCCATGAGGGGAATCATTAATTTTAGGGTGAAGACTTGGTTAAGGTTAGGATAAGTCTGCAGGAAATGCATGAAAGTCAATGTAATGTCCCCTGAAGTGATGTATACATTGTGTGTGTGTGTGTGTGTGTGTGTGTGTGTGTGTGTGTGTGTGTGTGTGTGTGTGTGTGTGTGTGTGTGTGTGTGTGTGTGTGTGTGTGTGTGTGTGTGTGTGTGTGTGTGTGTGTGTGTGTGTGTGTGTGTGTGTGTGTGGTGAAAATATTTTGTTGTTGCTCACAGATAGGAACTGTAACCCGAGCCTTCTGGGCATCATCGGACTGAACAGCACCAGCCCCGCGGGGCAGGACCATGTGGTGCAGTGGTGGGACGCCCAGGGGATTGTGGGATTGATCCTTTTCCTCATGTGTGTCCTGTACTCCAGGTGAGGAGGTCCTTTAGAGATCTTTCATAAAGTCCCACATTAGTGAACCCGTCTGTCCAGCTAACAGCTGTCTGTCCCTCAGTATCCGTAACTCGTCCAACGCCCAGGTGAACAAGCTGACCCTCACCAGTGATGAGTCGGCCCTGATCGAGGACGGGCCGCAGGCTGACAGCTTTGAGGAGGGGGGAGTGAACCGGGCTGTGGACAACGAGAAGGATGGAGTCACGTACTCCTACTCCTTCTTCCACTTCATGCTGTTCCTGGCCTCCCTCTACATCATGATGACGCTCACCAACTGGTACAGGTAGGTGTCCGCTCACTGACTGCTCATGCTTCCTTCAGTCCGTTAGATCAGGGCTTTCAAACTTATTTTAATCGCGGGCCACATTAGCATGTTAGTTGCTTTCAAAGGGCCGGTTGTAACTTTAAGACTACTATATATAAAATAATAGGTTTATAGGTCAATAATATCCAAGCATATATTTGATTTGAGTTTGACACCTGTGTTCCAAACAAACATGTTTGCAGTTATCATGGGTGAAGTCATGTTTATATTAGTTATACGAGTTGCCCTCATGCGTTTCACATTTCTGCGTCACTGAGGTTTAATCTTGTTGTATGGAGTTATGCTCTTTAAGTGAGTCATGTGATGTGTTCTCTCTGCAGTCCTGACTCCAACTACGAGGCCATGACCAGCAAGTGGCCCTCAGTGTGGGTGAAGATCTCCTCCAGCTGGATCTGCATCGCCCTCTATGTGTGGACGCTGGTGGCTCCTCTGGTCCTGGTCAACAGAGACTTTGACTGAAGCAGCCACTGCACTGCCCCCCCGAAACCCCCACCATGCCCTGCTTCAGTGTTAGTTCAGTAGGAAGTCCAGCATGCATCAGTGCAGCTGGGGGGCTCCCCATGCTGTTGCCATTGTAAATAGTTTTCCGAGCTGCATGCGTTTCTTTAAAGCTGATGTGACAGCAGCTGTCTGTGTGTAACAGTGAACTCTGACTGCAGTATTACTAATGGGAATGCCACTTCATGTAAACCAAGTTAGATGGTGGTGTGTGTGAGCAGAACTCCAGCTGTGGGTCGCTGTAGCTAATCACCATGTTGTGTGCTTGCACAATCACAACAAAGGCATTCCTGCTTCGTGTTACATTTTGACTTTAAATGGAAAATGGTTGTTTGAAAACTTCTCTAAGTTATTTGGTAGTGTTAGCATTAGCATGTCGTTTCTCATGTACCTAGCAGGCACATTGTGTGTTTGTCTCACCTGTGCTTTTATCCTAATATAATTTTTCTCTTGACATGTAAAAGTATGTTGTATGCAGTTTAATAAAACTGAGTAAAAGCAGTGTGTTTTATTTCTAAAAAGACCGGCATAACAGAAAGAAAATGTCAAACTCGCCTTACCACTGGCAGAGGCTGGGTCTCGGCTAGGGATGACTTCTTCAGCAGTTCTGTTAAACTCTTCATTGTGTCCTGTGAATGAATATTAGGAGGTAGGAATAGAAGCATACAAATCTGTGAAGAGTTGAACATTCTTCCATGAATGAAGGAATGCAGAAGTAGCAGCTGTTTCCGTCTATGGGGACCACAGGGCCCTCTGTGTGGGCCCCTGTTGTGAATCCAGCAATATCCAGGCTGGAGAAGCTCTGTGTGTGTGTGTGTGTGTGTGTGTGTGTGTATGATCAATCATCGGAAATGTGAAATGACGTTTTTCTTTTGAGCGTCACAACACGTTATGTTCGCAGGTGGAGCAAATAGCTGGCAGCGCAGAGGACACAATAAGTCTCTGCACATGGTTACAGAATAATAGAAGCAGGGACACATGTACATTGTAGCATTTGCTTTATTGTAACAGCAACAATGAGACAGCTGGCGGGTCTCAGAGACATGGCCATGCAGGGAACTATAAACAGTCTCTGCCATGGGAAGTATGGCTAGATAAGAAGGGACACTTCTATCAGTGAACAGCAGAGGAAACCACTACATGAGCGTACTGAGGGACACTATTTACAGCTCTGAGATCAGCCCCCCACTCTGTTTCTCTCACCTCAACTAAAGGAACAAGGGAGCTCGGAGGATATTTAGGAATTTCTTACTTTAAAATAAATGTTTTCATGGTTTAAGCCGCTTCCTTATTTTGACAACCGGGACAGGTGTCGTCAAACTGAGAATAACAGATGAACTAACTACACAGAACAGTTTACCCAAATATTTTATTAGCCGTGTCTTTGTAGGACGGCATTAACTGGTTTATGTTCAGTCTTTATTTCGATTAACTGTTATCCCAGTTCTGCAAAATGCTGCTGAGGTCCCGCAGCTTGAGCACGACACTATCTGAATATTTTTGGACAGAACGTAGCAAAAGATAAAAAACAATGTGAATAAATATATTTCAGAGTACAAACAAGGTCCAGCTTCTTCGCTGACCAGCTAAAGATACTGGAGCGGTCCTGTTCCCACAGGGGCCACACTTTTCAGGGCATTGCGTTGAAGAAAACACGGGTAGTGTTCATAGTAATAATAATGTATTTCACCGATGAACAAGTTGCAGCAATATTACACTGATGCTATAAGAAGCAGCCCTTGTTCATTGATATTTATTTATTCCTGTGGTTTTAGAGTTCACTGCAGTATTTTTATTAAGTAATCTGTGTTGTTCGTAAAATGTGTTCGTAATGCACAGTAACAAAAAAAAACTAAATACAGAATAAGGTCAGCTGTACTCATTTTACTTAGATTAGAATGTTTTGTGTTTTGAAACTACACTTCCCATCATGCTTTGGGTGATTAAAAGATTTGGTAAACTATAATTATAACTTTTGATGGCAATGTGGCCTACTTCTGTAACTCAAATGTTATCTTCAATGCAAAATGTAGAAATGTGCACAGGGTACAAACTGCTGCTTGTCACGGTGGCCCCCAGGTGGAAGAGGGGCCACTAAGGGTGTGGAGCCTGCTCACACTCTGTCCTGCAGAGCCTCCCCCTCCGCTGCAGCAGGACTCAGCTCACACAGGTAGAAGAGTGTCTCGGCGCTGGCCTCCGCCTCCGTCAGAGGCTCCAGACGGATCAGGGAGCTGCGGGCCGTTGGCTTGGACTCCACACTGGAGGCCAGCAGCTCTAAGGGGGGCTCCACCCCCACACCAGCTGGGGGGCTGGAGGAGAGCCGAGGGCTGTTAAAGGAGGAGCTGCTGCTGCTGCTGCTGCTGCTGCTGCTGACGTCCTGCTCTGCATGAGGGAGGCAGCCGTCCAGGAAGGCCAGTAGGGGGCATGATGTGTATTGGACCAGCTGCTTATCTGAACACAAGAACACAAGAGTCCAGTAAGACAAATCTGCCTGTGTCCATCCTGAAACATCCCCCTCCCTGTATTTACTTCCTTTGAACCATTTTTATTATTTGTTGTCCAGAGAACAGCTGCACTCCAGAGCTCCGTACACACACAGCAGGGTTTCCGTTAGCCGGTAATTACCGGTTTTTAGCTGGTAACATTTATTAAAAACTGGTAAATTCAAAACCTGCCGGTCAAAATGTCTGGTAATAATTAGGGAGGCTCCGATCGATCGGCCGCCGGTCATCATCGTCCGATATTCACTCTTAATAGTTTGATCGGTGCTCTCCAGAGGTGGGACCAAGTCATTGTTTTGCAAGTCCAAGTCTCAAGTCAGGATGGGCAGGTTCAAGTAAAGTGTGTTTTTTTCTATTTTAAGAGGGAACAATAAGGTAAGGCTACCGTGACGGTTTGATTCAGAAGGAGTTTAATGCATAGGATCCCTGATGTTAAGGTGACAGAATGTTTATCACTGTGTACAACATGTTATAAGGGACCCACGATCTATCTTTATGCTGGGGATAATGTGCAGCCAGGCGTCTCTATGGGGAAGAGAACACCGGCATCTAGATCCCTCTGCAGGTGGTACTTTAACTATATTTTGATGCTAATACTTTTGTACTTTTACTTGTAACATTTTGAATGCAGGACTTTTTATTGTAACCGAGTATTCCTACACTCTGGTACTTTTGTACTCAAGTACAAGATCTGAAATTCTCCCACCTCTGACAGTTACCAAAATAAAGGTAACCAAAAAAAGGTTATTTTCATTTTACAAATCCTGCACTCAGCTTTGCGTTCCCCAGTATCACTGAAAAGCAGCAGACGCTGCTTCTCTTTTCGGTTTTCGCTCATTTCTTGACTTTTTCCGACGCGCTTGCATTTAAATCCGTCTCCCCGTCGCTCAGTGCAGCTGGCCTGTACCACTACACCTGCTGTGCCCCCCACCCTTCTTTCACATAATGGTATGATCCTAGTGTGTCCTCGCATATGATTGGCCGCATGGTGGCCCAGCTAAATAAAGTCCCGCCCCTGCCTGCAAGGATTCTCAGCAAGAGTAGGAGCGGCTGAAGATTCTGCTCTCCCCGACGGGAGTCTGCTCTTCTAGCGGCAGCTCGCGATCGGCGTGTTGGAGACCTCTGAATTAAAGTATCAAGTCACCTCAAGTCAGAAGGCTCAAGTCCAAGTCAAGTCGCAAGTGTTTTGTGATTTTGTCAAGTCGAGTCTCAAGTCATCAAATTGGTGACTCGAGTCTGATTCGAGTCCAAGTCATGTGACTCGAGTCCACACCTCTGGTGCTCTCTATAAAGGCCGATCAGGAGAGCTGGATCTGATCGATATGGACATAAACGTGATGAAGTGTAACCGGACGCGAGAGATCAGATCAGCTGCTGAGTCTGACGGAGACACGCAGCTCTGCATAATCACCTGAAGCCCCGCCCTCTGTTTAGCGAGCTGCAGGAGAAACTGACGGGCTGTCAGGAGAGAGAGAGAGAGAGTGAGTGAGAGGGAGAGAGAGAGAGGGAGGGAGGAGAGAGAGAGAGGGAGGGAGAGAGAGAGAGGGAGGGAGAGAGTGAGGGAGGGAGAGAGTGAGGGAGTGAGGGAGGGAGGGAGGAGAGAGAGAGAGGGAGGGAGAGAGAGGGAGGGAGAGAGAGAGAGAGGGAGAGAGTGAGTGAGGGAGGGAGGGAGAGGGAGAGAGGGAGGGAGAGAGAGAGAGGGAGGGAGGAGAGAGAGGGAGGAAGGGAGAGGAGAGGGAGAGGGAGGGAGAGAGAGAGAGGGAGGGAGAGAGAGGGAGGGAGAGAGGAGAAGAGAGGATCCGTTCCTCCCGTGTTGTTATCCAAAGTTGATGTAAACTCTTGAATAATGTACTTTGTTTGAATGTAATCATTATGCTGTTTGTGGAAGCGCATCATTCACTGACAAGTCAATCTGAACTCCGACCTGTCTCCATGACAAACTGGAGCGACATAAGGAGGACTCCCATTCACTGCGTTCTAAACACCAGCATACCTGCTCATAGCCCGGTGACGACCTGCTCACGGGACTCTGCCAACTTTCACACACACACACACACACACACACACACACACACACACACACACACACACACACACACACACACACACACACACACACACACACACACACACACACACACACACACACACACACACACACACACACACACACACACACACACACACACACACACACACACACACACACACACACACACACACACACAGTGTATCAGTGCACGTGAGACGGACCTGTGTGTGCTTCCCCCGTCCTGCCTCTGCTGAGCTGCGTGCTGCTCGACAGAGTCTCCTAACACAGAGAGAGAGAGAGAGAGAGACAGGGTCACAGGACACGCCTCTTCACTGGTCACCGTGCTCTCGAGCAGTGAGACAGTCTGTGACACCGACCCTTTGACTTATCGATCACCAAGCTACTTTATATATTATATAAGAAACATGTGCAAAGGGTCGTCTTGTCCACAGCGCGTACACAGTGCCTAAAGGAAAGTATTCAGAGACGCTGTTTGAGTATCTGTGCTTTTGTTTGCAAGAGGTATCAGTTTACCTCCAGGGACTCAAAGTCCACACCAAACTGCTTTCCATACAGCACGGCCTGGAAGTCCTCCAGACTGCAGTCGATGCTGTCCAGGTAGTCCATCAGCTCCATCCTGAGGACACATCCTCATCAGACTTCCTCTCTCACACTCTGGTTGCTAGCTTATTCAGACCCACAAGAACCAAGGAGGGAGGAGGGAGGGAGAGAGGGAGGGAGGAGGGAGGAGGAGGGAGAGAGGGAGGAGGGAGGGAGGGAGGGAGGGAGAGAGGAGGGAGGGAGAGAGGGAGGGAGAGAGGGAGGGAGGAGGGAGGGAGGGAGGAGGGAGGGAGAGAGGGAGGGAGGAGGGAGGGAGGGAGGAGGGAGGGAGGGGATATTTGTCCTTATGGTAGTTGTGTTGTGAAAGAAGGCTGCAAAATCCTCACACTTGATATGGGACCATGTTCTTGGGTTACCTCTAGTGGGTTACCTCTAGTGGGTTACCTCTAGTGGGTTACCTCTAGTGGGTTACCTCTAGTGGGTTATCTCTAGTGGGTTACCTCTAGTGGGTTACCTCTAGTGGGTTACCTCTAGTGGGTTACCTCTAGTGGGTTACCTCTAGTGGGTTATCTCTAGTGGGTTACCTCTAGTGGGTTACCTCTAGTGGGTTACCTCTAGTGGGTTACCTCTAGTGGGTTACCTCTAGTGGGTTACCTCTAGTGGGTTACCTCTAGTGGGTTACCTCTAGTGGGTTACCTCTAGTGGGTTACCTCTAGTGGGTTACCTCTAGTGGGTTACCTCTAGTGGGTTATCTCTAGTGGGTTACCTCTAGTGGGTTACCTCTAGTGGGTTACCTCTAGTGGGTTACCTCTAGTGGGTTACCTCTAGTGGGTTACCTCTAGTGGGAAAGAGGACATCTGGACTGTGTATTGTTCCCTATTATACTCATTGTAATATGATGGCCTTTCTGAGTTCCAAGTCATTAACACATGTATACAGTATCGTGTTGACTGTGCCCTATGACCTTGTTGCATTTGCACAGACCATTCCTCCGCTAACATGATGAACACCTTCAAAGTACATATGAAAGCAGAGGTTGCACTTGCTTGCCCAGCAGGTTGATGTTCTGTGAGATGGCGCCGCTCTCGTTCAGTATGGAGTCCATCATCTTCATGGGGTCCTCCAGGCTCAGGCTGCTCGCTTTGTTGAGCTGCAGGGCCCCGCTGGGGGCCCCGCTGGGGGCTCCGCTGGGGGCTCCGCTGGGGGCTCCGCTGGGGGCTCCGCTGGGGCTCCGCTGGGGGCCCCGCTGGGGGCCCCGGTGCAGCCTGACGTGCTGCTCCTCTGACTGTCCTCTGCTGCCGTGGGCCTGGGGCTGTGGTGCGTGCAGCTGTCCAGCTCCACCTCCACGATCTCCACATCCCTAATAGTGTCCACAGCACTTCATTAACAAACTGGCTGCTGACATTGTAAGTTCAGCTCAGTGCAGTTAGGATGTCCTCGTGTTAGACTCCTGTTGAGTCCGTAACTCAACCAAACCTTTATGCTAAGTAGTTTTCTCAGAACCCCTTTCCCTGATGAGTTTTGTTGAAGCCAACATGCTACTGAGCGTGAGAATGTCACGGCATCAGAAAAGTTGTTTTCAATACAAAACTCAGCAGGATGCTCCTTCTGTGCTGTACGGTTAGCACGTGCTAACCGTACAGCACAGAAGGAGCCCCTCATGCACATCCAGCTGAACATGTGGCAGTGCGAAGGCCTCACCCCGTCTCGTAGGCTCTGGGCGAGCCCTCTGTGATCTCAGCCGCCAGCTCAGCATCGCTCTCAGTTAAGTCACAAATGATGACGTCGTCCGATGTGTCCGCGCTCTTGGAGCCGCTCAGAGTGTTGACGGACGACTGCACGGTACACAAAACCTTTCTTAGAGAACATCACATGTGAAACAAGCCAGACACTCACTGACTCACTGCCTTTGACTGACCTGCTCCACACACACTTGGTCATCATAGATCTGGTGAATGTACTTGGGCTTCTTTCCACTGCTGCTCATGAGAGGAGGCCTGTCAAGGACACACACGTCTTCAGACACTTCATAATAAACACAGGGGCGAATCAAGCCGTTAACACTCAAGGACACACTGGGCCTTCTGAGCAGCCTCAGAACAGAAGGGCTCCAACCAGAAGCTGTTTCCTTTAGTTTAATGAAAGGAATTTCAAAATGGTATTAATCTGAAACCAGCCTCGAAGTCGAGTAAGACACTATTGAGGTAGAGAAGCTCAGCATATTCTGCCATCACAATGTTCTTAGCCATTTTGCAATTTCACACTTTATTTGAGATAATAATTAATCGTTTTATTCTCCTTTGTACGTAGAACTCTTTGACACACTGCTTCCTTCCTCACCTTTTGCGTTTCAGGTTCAGGATGCGGTTGTTCTGTACCAAGGTGACGATGAAGTGTATCAGCTGAAAGACAACACATGATGATTAGGAAACCTGCTTGTTGTTCGGTGACCTTCTCTGAACAAATACATGTTAGCATGCTGGAGAAAACATACATTCCTAATATCCTCTCTTGCTGCTCAGACGTCCACACCGCCTTCATCAGAACACGCTGCTGAACACAGAGCTAAGGGAGCATGCTTCTCCTGTGAACCGTGCAGAGAGTGCTCACCTTTTTGATGAGCTGCTGTTGGTGGGCGTGTATCTTCCTCAGATCTGCGATCTCCCTCCACAGAGCTTCGTTCTCCCTACACAGCACACACGGTAAGTGCTTCATTCTGATGTTCAATAACCACTACTCAGAGCTGAAGCAGGACTGAGCTGCACGCTCACCTTTTGAGTGTTCCCAGCCTGAGGTCGATGCTCTCCTGCTCGCTGTGGACACTGTGAACACTCGCCAAGATCTTGGTCAGGTCTTCCTGTCGGATCTTGTTGTCTTCTGGCCGAGTGTTGGAAACCTGTGAGACAGCAGTTATATTCAGGCCCATGTTCGCCCTTCTTACTGCCGTCAGCACATCGGTAAGAAAGGAGACATTCGCTCGTGGTTACACATGTTGCTGGGCTGGGTGGGACTTAGCACTGGAGAAGAGGACTTGTCATTGTTTCAATAATGAAGGCATGATCTGCAGTCTGACTAAGATCTGCAGACTCTTTAAAGGCATTGGCGGTGCAGCTCTCCCCCCCGCTCTGCGCAGATCTGCCAGGCAGCTGCAGGTGTAGAAACTTGTTTTGTTATTGCAAATGAAATCCTGCGTTCAGAGTCTCCTGGACTGTTGATCACTTCCCTGAGAGCTGAGAGTCCTTTGTCCAAGGCACACAAACAAAAACTCATTTTGTTTCCTATTCCAATCCTAAAAAACTATTTTCCATCTTCTCCACCCTCTTGGACCCCCCCCAAAGCCCCTCCCCCCTCCTGGACCCCCCAAAGCCCCTCCTCCCTCTTGGACCCTCCCAAAGCCCCTCCCCCCTTCTGTCAAGCGACTTTGAAAAAAAGGTTGACGATATTCTTTCTTCTTTTTCTGACTCACCTTTAGTCACCGCTGGGTCACCAGACCCTCCTTCCACCCACACACTAACCTCCTTTTCCCCTCTCTCTCCAAGTGAGGTTCTTACCCTCATTACCTCTGCCCGCCCTACCACCTGTCCTCTGGACCCTATCCCCTCAAACCTCCTTCAGACTATCGCTCCTGATATTCTACCGTTTCTCACCCATTTCATCAACAGTTCTCTAACTTCTGGTCACTTTCCAAACAGTCTCAAGGAGGCAAGAGTAAACCCTCTCCTGAAGAAACCCACTCTCAAGCCGTTATGTTATAAACTACAGGCCTGTCTCTCTCCTCCCGTTCCTGTCTAAAACACTTGAACGCGCTGTCTTTAAACAACTCTCCTGTTATCTCCATCAGAACAACCTTCTGGATCCGCACCAGTCTGGTTTCAAGGCAGGTCACTCCACAGAAACTGCCCTCCTTGCTGTCTCTGAGGAACTGCACACGGCTAAAGCAGCCTCCCTCTCCTTTGTCATCATCCTTCTGGACCTGTCTGCTGCATTCGACACGGTGAACCATCAGATCCTCCTTCGCACTCTCCAAGAACTTGGAGTTTCAGGCTCTGCACTTTCCCTCCTCACCTCATACCTCAAAGACCGTACCTACAGGGTCACTTGGAGAGGGTCGGAGTCCGACCCTTGTCAATTAACTACAGGGGTCCCTCAGGGCTCTGTTCTTGGTCCCCTGCTCTTCTCCCTGTACACAAACTCGCTCGGATCTGTCATTAGCCCGCATGGTTTTTCATACCACTGCTACGCTGACGACACCCAACTAATCCTGTCCTTTCCCCGCTCAGAGACCCAGGTCGTCGCACGCATCTCTGCTTGTCTAGCGAACATCTCTCAGTGGATGTCCGCTCATCTCAAGCTCAACCTTGACGAGACTGAACTGCTTTTCCTTCCGGGAAAAGATTGTCCCACTCTCGACCTGACCATCAATATTGGTACCTCTGTTGTCTCCCCGACCCAGACTGCAAGGAATCTGGGTGTGATCCTGGATAACAACCTGTCCTTCACTGCAAACATCGCTGCTACTACCCGCTGCTGCAGATACACGCTTTACAACATCAGGAGGATACGTCCCCAGCTGACCCAGAAAGCCATGCAGGTTCTGGTCCAGGCTTCCGTCACCTCACGCCTAGACTACTGCAACTCCCTCCTGGCTGGTCTGCCTGCATGTGCCATCCGACCTCTGCAGCTCATCCAGAATGCAGCGGCTCGTCTGGTCTTCAACCTTCCTAAATTCTCCCACACCACGCCGCTCCTCCGCTCCCTCCACTGGCTTCCAGTAACTGCTAGAATCCACTTCAAGACAATGGTACTTGCGTACCATGCTGCGAATGGATCTGGCCCTTCCTACATCCAGGACATGGTTAAACCGTACACCCCAGCGCGTGCTCTACGCTCTGCATCAACCAAACGACTCGCTGCACCCTCGCTGCGAGGGGGACCCAAGTTCCCATCAGCAGAAACATGTGGGTTTGCTATCCTGGCTCCAAGATGGTGGAATGAGCTCCCATTGACATCAGGACAGCAGAAAGCTTACACACCTTCCGGCGCAGACTGAAAACTCATCTCTTTCGACTCCACTTCGAGCAATAGAACTATTAACAAAGAACTGCTAACAGAGCACTTATATACTAATAAAAGGACTGGCTTATCTAAAGCCAGTTGAGTAGCACTTGAAATACTTGGCTCTATGAAACCTGATGTACTTTATGATTCTGTTTTCTTCAAGGTTGTGTCTTCCTGGTCGAATGTACTTATTGTAAGTCGCTTTGGATAAAAGCGTAAGCTAAATGCAATGTAATGTTCATTTGGCTGTGTATACATCAAGTGACTGCAGCCACGTGACCTCCTCTGTCACTGCTGGATACACGTCTCTCACCTGTTGAGGGAAATATGTCTGTTGACATGAAAAGTGAGCAGGGCCTCTGTTCATCTGTATTTTCCATTCGTATAACTAAAAGCTTGTTCGCTATATTTTCTATTAAACAACTCATTAGAATGAATGTCAATTTAATGTTATTAAATGTGCCATACTGGTAATATGGATTATGACTATAATTATATATATATAAATAAATAGTTATAGTCTTCTCATTGAGCAGATAGGAGTTTAGCAGGCTCAAGGAATGTTTGCTCATTCAGTTAGTTTAATGATGGCTTTTTTTTTTTTTAAACAAAAAAATATGTATTTGTAAAAAAGGAAAAGAAACCAACATAAAAAGAAACAGCAAAATACCGGCTGGGTACTTTGACATGGGCGCATCCCTAGTTACAATCACACTAACAATCAAACAAGTGGGTTAGCGACCTTCCTCTTGATGTTCTCCAGCAGGCTGTCCTGGCCATGTTTGAAGTGGGGGTGCTGAAACTCCACCGGACCGTCTCTCTCCTGTTTCACAATGCCTGTGTCAATGTGCATCACTTTCCGAAATCCATCTGCGCGCACACACAAACAGAGTGGGGGTAAATACATATATACACATTGAAATGTGTTGAGGTATCTGGGTGCTCTCATGGTAATGTAGAGCCGTTTTCATGGGACTCTTTTATTGTCTTTTACTTGGTCTCCCAGATGCTTTTTGTCTACAAATAAAATAACAAAGTTTAGTATATTGCAACATTACAACCAAAACTGGTCTTACTTTCAACAATAACGGCAAGTGCTTTGAAGCGCCTGGAATGACATGGTCAAATGTATTATCTGTATGTACGTAGTCATTAGACTTCTCCTTCAGGTACTACATTCACAGGATCATCTAAAAACAGACACTTCTGTCTCGTTGCTTTGCAAATGATTACAGGCTTACACATGTTCAGCTGCCGGATGAAGCTGGCCATGTTGTTGTGCTTGAAGAACTTGGGGAGGATCTCCTTGGCAAAGTGCTGCTCGTCCAACACCAGAAAACTGTTGCCCTCCTACACACACACACACACACACACACACACACACACACACACACACACACACACACACACACACACACACACACACACACACACACACACACACACACACACACACACACACACACACACACACACACACACACACACACACACACACACACACACACACACACACACACACGTGTATTGACTCCGTATGCTAGCTGACCATCAGAACACGTTAACAGTAGATGTTAGCTTCAGCAAGAGTCCATTGTTATCAGCGTGGTGTTTGAGATGCTACATTTGCGGCTAACCTCAGTGGCTAGCTAACATTAGCTTTAACAGCTAGCTGCTAGCGGTTGGTCGTTACCTGACTCCAGCAGATAAACTCGTTGGTGTCTGCATCCTCCACCAGCGTCCACAGCTTGGTGAGGAAAGCAGGGACGTTAGAGTTGTGTTTCATCTCGTTAATCTCGCACACAACCCCAGACAAGCTGCTCAGTCTGCCTTCACAAAACAAGGACGTCGAAAGATGACAACTTCCGGTGCTGGCGAACACGAGCTGATTGGTCGAAACGTTTTTGACGTGAAACTCCGTACTGGAAGCCCAATCAGACCAAAAGAGAAAACATCATAATAATCATTATTCATATTAACCTGATATTAACACGTCCTGTTATGAATCAGGACTTTATTTACTGTTGTTCACCAACCTTAATAATATGTTCAAAATGTTGATGTTCAGTATTTATACTATTTTATTCTTATACCCCTGTACAATTCAGAGGTAAATGGTGTACTATTACTCCACTACATGTATGTATGTAATCCCTTTAGTTACTTTACAGATCTGGATGAATGCTGTGAAATCTAATCAAGTGTTAAATCAGACTTTAGTTCCACCTGGAGTAAATCAATACCCTGCAGTCTACAAAGTACTTCAGACTAGCTGCACCTTCACCAGCTTTGAGAACACTTTCATGATCAATCATTATAAAACATATCATATATATTATTCTGAAATGGACCAATCTGCACAACGACTACTTTTACCTTTGGTACTTTAAGTTGATTTTGATGCAGGACTTTTACTTGTAACCGAGTATTCCTACACTTTGGTACTTCTACTTTAACTCAAGTTCAAGAGTACCTTTTCCACCACTGCCTATAGCATTTCCTTAACAGGTATCTTAGTTTGTGATGGAAACTTCTGAAGCAATAGAGACAGCACTCGGAGAGATACAAGCAGAGCAGGAACTTTGATGGCAAACACTGTTGACTTATTTGGTGCTTCGGCCGGAGAATTCACAAGACAACAACGGATGCCAAACCAATTCTGAAGATCTCTACCCCAGACCCATGTATTTAGCTGGTTCTGAGAGAATAATCAACATGCTGCATAACAAGATAAAACAGGCAAAGCACAATAACTCCATATCAGCTGACGCCAACAGGCAGGAGACAAAACACTGAGAGCACAGCAGCAAGGCTACAGGTGCCTGAGCTCAGTGAGGTCATTACAAACTGATACACTGGGTCAAAGTTATGGGCCTAGGACAATATCATATTAATAATAAGGTTTGAAAAATATTTGACAAGGTGCTCTCGTGGAAAATTGTTTCTTACAATTTACTTACAATTCCTCACTTGGCTTATTATTTAAGGGCAGGATGCTTTAAAAAGATGAAGAAAACCAGGAGTCCAGCTGACACTCGTGTGGAGACTCACATGTGCTTTTCATTTGTAGTGATGCTTTCTCCGGTGCCTCTCTGCTTAGCCTACGTTCCGACCAACTTTACAAAGGACCTTCATTGAAAACCTATTCATAATATATAAAATAGGGAACTTTATGTATTTTTGTCTCTTTTAAAAGTGTACACAGATATCAAAGCTAATTGTCTAGTAGAAAAAGGACCTCGATGTAAACTGTTATCGGGTAAGCACTCTTTTATTTCTATTGACACCATACCATGTAAAACGCTTGAGTGGGTTTATTATGTTGGTGTTATTAAATGTAATGGCAACACAATCAAAGAACATTATGATACTGATAAAGAAATGTTTAATTGTACATGTATATTGCCTCATGGTGTGGGTTAATCCGGTCTAAAGAATGTTATTATTCTTAAAAACATTTATACATTTATGTTATCACGTGGCCACTAGATGGAGTACTAAACTCACGGCAAAACCTGTCCGTTTTCAATTTGAGTTAACTGTCTGTGTACTCTGCTGCTGTGTAGTCAGTATATACAAGCTTTAACTGCCATCAGGCCCTGCTGGGGCTGATTGTTTTGGCCCCCTATTTAAACAACAAATCAAAGTCATGTATAGCCTCGGCAGGCTATGTGATCGCACTTCTCCACCCTTCTCCACGCGCGCCTGGTCCTCTCCTCCAGATGAGTGACGTATCTGGCCTCCCTCATGTATCTGTCCGGTTGCCGTTGGCTCCCCTCCACGTAGCAAGTCCTCGTCGTCCTCTCCATCTCCTCCAACAGATAATGTCCCTCCTGTCTGTTTTTCCTCTCCCGCTACTCCATCGCTATCAGAACCAGACGGCCTACTTGGCCCCGAGGCCGGCACCGCTGCCGCTCGGTACAGAACTCACCTGTCCTTCCTCCTGATCCTGGCCTACAGGTTTAAAATAACCTGGAAGCTTCGACATGTTTTGTAATGGCTGCTTGTCTCGAAACTCCTTTTTCCCTCAACAATTTCCTTTTCCGAGCGCCACTCTCAAACTTTTTCTTCTCCGACTTTTTCTCCTAAACAACCTTCATCTGTCACTCAATCACTCGCAATTTGAATAAGTCACATGTGAAACATATTGTCATTCTGATTGGCTGTTGAGTGGTGCCCACTGACTGTTACGGAGTCATCTCTGGAATCCATCGATCTGATTGATTAGCGGAGCAAATGATCAAAATACTACGGAGGGAAGATATTTGCGTTTGGAGGTCTGGGTGAAGCTCATGAGTGTGTGTGTGTGTGTGTGTGTGTGTGTGTGTGTGTGTGTGTGTGTGTGTGTGTGTGTGTGTGTGTGTGTGTGTGTTTGTGTAATTTTGAGTTTGTGTGTATTGTGTTTGTTTCCCGGGGAAAACACTCAGGAGAAACACCGGCTGTTGTTATGTTGTTATGCCTGCTGTGACGTCAAGTTACTCCGTTCTCCGCCTGTAATTATGCCGTTACAAGCTTCAAAGCTGTATTTATCATCTGAATTTGCCGAAACAAGTTTAATATTCTCAAAGCCAATAATTTGTTTATTTGAAACCAGATGAAAACAAACTGTAACGGACCCTGCCATGTTATCTATGATTACTATACGCCTTACATTCATAATTTCAGCGGAGGGAGGGGGAGTGAGTGGCGAGTGAGAGCTTTCATCTTCCCTTTACAAGCTTCAAAAATGTATTTATCGTGTGATTTTGGAAATAAAAGTTTCATATTCTGAAAGCCAAGACTTTGTTTATTTAAAATTTTAATAAAAAAACATCTGACATTTAAAAAAAAAAATTGGCTCATGATCGGCCCCCGATCTCCGTAGGCCCCTGGGCTTCAGCCCAGTCAGCCCGTGCAATTAGGGCGGCCCTGAGTATATATAGAGAGAGATTCATCTTAGAACATTTTATATCAAATATGGCCATAAATGGTGAACAGGCTAGACATCTGAATTCTTCCCGATCACATGTATATGTGAATCTATTATAAGGACCCTCCCTGTTTCCTGGTCTTTATATTTCTGTTATCCTTTAGGACCTCACAACAGGTGCCTCCTCCTGTCTCTCTGTGCGTCTGATGGCTGGCTCATGTGGTAGGTTTATCACTAAATGCTGGGCACAAACATTCATATCCAGCCTTTTCAGAAACCTCATTGACACAAACACAATGAAGAGAGGGTAGTTCCTCACAGAGACCAGCTGCAGTGCATTTGAAAGAAGCATTATGTGGCAGGGCCTAACTTCAGCCATGACTGCTGAGTGAGGTTGACAAGTGTTGGCCTAATTGGATTGGAGGGTAACATGACATCAAAAGACGTCACGCGCTCCTTTAAAATGGCTGTAATTAGGACATTCTTTTACTCTGACACAGGGAGCTTAGGGAGGAGCAGGAACCAGAGCACATTGCAGCCACCCAGGTGACACATTCATCTCAGACTGCACAAGAGAAATATTGCTAATAATTCACTAATTTACAGTTAAACTTACATGCTGTTCGTTTGAATATAAATTGGGACACCAGTTCATTGTATAAAACATTGATGAAACAAATGGATGCAAGTGTTGTCAAGGAGTGAACTCTGAGGCACGACTCAAACTCAGACTCCGATAGCGTTTCAAAATAAGACTTTACTGGGATTTGCACATAATGAAAACAAGGAAAACAAAAACACTCTTTCGAGGAAAACTAGAACAGTGATCGATAACATAGATCCGTGAGAAGTCCGTGAGGTAAGCAGTAACGTAGGTCATAGAGAGACAACGAACTGACAATGAACAGGAGGGAGCTAACACAATACACACACAGGTAAAGGGGACACAGGTGGGGGAAACGGTCAAGGGCGCAGGAGACAGAAGGGGGCGGGGAGCGTGGAGGCCTGAAATGAGAGGGAGAATTAATTAAGGAATAAACATAAAGCACAGGACAAAGGGACATGACACAACTAACATACAGAATACACTTTCACTATAAGTTTCTTGGACATGACAAGTTTCAGGACAATTTTAAACAAAAGGTTTGAAAATACATGCTACATGGTCAGAACTATTCTTATGAGTTGTTTGCAGGTTTAGCTATTATTCTGGTTTTACTTTGTAGAGACATGAAAGCGGACAGGCTTCCGGGTCAGCGATACAGAGAGACACAGCGAAACTCATCCCGAGCACACAAACACTCACAGCCGAAGTAAAAACAATAAGTGTGGCTTGATATTGAGTAAGAAAAAGATTTATAACGCTGTGAGCATGGGTCTGCGGAGAGCATCTCTCCGCCATCCCAACTCGTCTATTGCCAACCAGGGAGCTCTATGCAAGTCAATGGGACTCCCTGTTAGTTAGCCAAGGGGTCCTGGTGTGTGAGGTGCTCCTCGGATTGGTCCATTTGGGCCAATCCGGTCATTTGTTGTTGATCTGGGTGTTCACACGTCACAGAACCCAGGAAGGAAACAATGGAAAAGAGAAATGTCCAACGAGGCGTTCTGGGGCAGCACAGACAGGTCTTCTCTGTGTTAGAGATGTACTCCCTACAGGGTGCACTTTGAGGGTTTGTGACTCTGCAGACCGTTTACATGCAGAGAAACCTTCATAGCAACAAGGGGACGGGTAATAACTGGAAAAGCATGACATGGGCCCTTTAAAGAGTTACCTGCAGGCTAAAGAAAGTTATTCTTTGTTAAAGGTGGGGTAGGGAATTTTGGAGAAACCAGCTCGAGTGCGCTAGAATTTGAAAAAATCTGCCACTTCCTTATATAGCCCCTCCTCCAACACACACGAACGCGCACATGACCAATGAGGGCACGAGATAAGTTTGTGCACAGATGGAAGGCTGACAGGCAGGTAGGACATCCAGTTACTTTAGCCGGGCCGGCTCAGATGATTGGTCGTGCTTTTCCACAGATGACATTTTTTAATGGATTTGTTGTCAAAGCACTTCAGATATTCATTGCTATCGGGATGTTAAGAGCAGTCCCTGGAATATAACAAAAAGTGTGTCTCAAGCCGGTTTCTCAAACGTACCTACCCCACCTTTAATGAAACAAGTAATTATTTGATATTTTAAGATTGTCACTCAAAATAAAACCTTAATTTCTTCCCTGTCAACCTCACATGGCTATCTTTGAATTACAACCAATCGTCCCATAATGCATCTGAATTAGGCCAGTCTGTGGACAGAAAATTGGCAAAATTAAAAAGTGGAACTTCAGGAATAACAGTAGGAAAGCAGAAACTAAGGTTGAACTAAGTAACTTCTACTTGACCAAGGTTTTTTTCCTGCCCCAACTACTGTATGAAAGTAATAACCACGTTGAGACCTTCAAGTTAAAGATTCTCTCTTTGGAATTGAGAGCATTTTCTACATTATGGGAGTGTGTTCACATGGCTCTCAAGAAGATGATGGCTCAACATGCGGCTAGCAGCTAACTATGCTAATATTGCTTACTGTATTAGGAGGGAAACTGTTAAGTCAAACATACATCACACAATTAGTCGGTTGCATTTGGTTCAATATGATTACAGTTTTACAAAATGTTGTAAATCAAATATCTTTCAGTGTTGCAAATGTCACCTCAGAAATACAACAAATGTTGTGTAGCGTAAAACCTCACAAGAATGATTTTCTTCTTTAATAAATAGTAAGATTTAACAATAACAATTAGCAATAATGAGTGACCATATAATACCCCAATAACTGACCTTTGACCCTGACCTCAACACAGTTCATCCTGCTATTACGTAAATCTGTGACATGTAATAGTTATGTCAGGAAGGTATTAGTCAGGAATAACACAAAGCTGGCCTGTGTGTGTTGTGTGCGTGTGTGCCTGAGTTTGTGCATGCGTGTGTGTGTGCGTGCGTGCATGAGTGTGTGTGTGGTTTCAGAGCAGGTACGCGGCTGTATACTAAAATGTGCTGTGGAGTTGGAACACACACTGGTTGGAAAGAACAGACATTTTCCGTTGGATGCAGAACTTGGACATTGGTTTTATAGTTGTTGTTTTCTCTCATTACTTAATTAATATTGAAGTCTAACGTGGCAAAAAGGCCCAGAAGAAGAAGAAAAAATACGGCAGCATTACTGCTGACCTTAGCAGATTTCTGTGTTTGCCTAATGAATAATATGTTTCGGAGTTGGCCAAGCGGGTATTAAGCGCCCTAGTCTGCCAAAGCTTGCATTTTACTGCACTTTCAAACACTGTTTGATTAAGTGTGGCTCAATAGGTATGCCTTTTTCTATAAAGCGGTGCTGTATTTCAATCCCCCCCGGCCCCTACCAAATAAAACACTAAATTGAAAATAAATGATCTCACCAAAAATGTGGTCATTTTTAAAACCTTTCTATTCTAGTGTAATAATAAGACACACCTCCCCAGTTTTCACAGTGTCTGTATTTCCCAAACATTATAAAACCCATTTAATCTAGTCTTTGCTTCTCTGTACTTTCAGGAAGATCCAAAGAACATATCAAATATTTCTTTAGAGGATTTCAAGGCTAGCTGCAGGACAACACTGACCATGTAGGCCACCAAAGCTATCATTTGACCTCAGCAGGGTCCGTCTCCGTCCTACACCAGACAGCTCAACATGTTACATGTCACCAGATGCACTAATGCTAATTCCTAGATTTCTCAAACTCAGGTTTGTGAAATATTAAAATACCAGGCCCCTTTTGAAATCATCTCAAAACATGAAATCTTTGGATTTCAGGCATTTAGGAATTGTTTTGGTCAAATCATGATCAAAGATACCTTACAATCTAATTGCTGCTGTTAAATGGTGTGTGCACATGAGGTCCCCCAAACTGATCTGTGGCCTTGGATTGGAGAGAAACATTCAGACAACATTAGCAGAAGCAGTAAAGAAGATTCAAGACGGCATGCCCTTTACATAAACCCAAAGAAAGTGATCAGTGACAATGAGGGCCAAAATGTGTTTTACATTTCCACAGTGGAAATGTAAAACTTCACATAAAGGTTTACTGTTCCACATTATATCCTTTAACTCAGTGGTTAAACCGCAGGGGGTGCGCCAGGCCTCAGATGATTTGAGGCAAATATCATATTTAGACTTTTTTATTTTTTTTATTCATTTAATCCAAATGAATGAATCCTGAGTCCAACAACCATCAAAGTCACTCCAATAGTGCTCCTTAATCACGCCTTCATCCTCCTTTAACAAAATACATCATTCATCCAGTTTGTGACAGTAGTTGTAGCATTTTGAGACTTTGAAACTTGAATTACCGCTGCCCCCCCCCCCTTGTGTGTGTGTGTGTGTGTGTGTGTGTGTGTGTGTGTCTTCCAACAGGAGTCATTTGGGGGGGCTCTTTAACTCATCCCACTGCCACAGGCATGCACCAGTCTAACGTATGTCTCCATTCTCCCTTTCCATTGTGAACTCAAAGTGAAACTGTGACACTCCTTACCAGCTCCAACCATCCTTGTAAACTTGTTATAGTGCTAGAACACAATACAAAAAGTCATAGCCATCACATCTTAATACGATTGCTTTAAAACCTGTGTGCCAGCTGCCTCACACTTTTTATTGTTTGCATATTCATTTTGTTTGTACTAATGCTGTGTGCAGTAACAGGGCCCTGGGAGACAGAGACAGTGGAACAAACTCATTTGGCCAGGGCTGCAGTTTTAGACAAGTAGCTCATCCTCTGGAAAGGATGTTGGTGGTATTTGTAGGACATATAGGTGTGAAGGTTATATAATGCCTTATAACTTCTTCATGTGCAGTGCATGCATGTGCCTTTTATTGTGTGTATGGACGTATGAGTGTGTGTGTCGGGTGGGAGGGTGGGATGCATGCGTGGGTGAAAGTAGCAGAGCAAAACCATATGGAAGCACCAAAATGTACCATTCTCTCATCTGCCAATTGAAAGTAAGTCAGGGGGAGAACTACAAAGACAGGATATCATTAGTGAGGGCTGAAATGAGGTCAGTCCTGTAAGCAGATGCTGGGAGAGGAGTTAACAATTAAAAACAAATAGGAACCAGAAAGAACTATCCATCAAAGAAAGCTTCTTGTAATCTGTCCAAGACACTTACTGGAGTTAGCTTTCAATCGACCATGCTTCAGATTATACTCAATGATGACATTTCAACCATCACTGCTAATGTTATTCTTTAATTATCCTAATAAACATCTGTAAACGACAACTACAGCATATTTAAAGGAAACTTTCCACATTTTGGTAAAATGGAGAAACTAATTTCCAATGTGTGAAATAAAATGATCATAGACAGGGAAATAAAACAATTCCTCCATTAAAACCATAGACTGTATATATAAATGGACGTAGGGTCCGTGATGTCACCCATAGGATTCTGCAGAGTTGCTGAGAAGCCTAAAGTAGGCGGTGTCGGCCACTAACGTCTCGACAGTGACGTCAGAGTCGAACTCCCGCCTGCTCCAAATAAGGGCAAAGAGGCGGAGCCGGGGCGGGACCTGCTGCCACCGAGCTGGAAGTTCCAGAGCTAGCTGAGGCTAACAAGCTAAGCTAACATGCTCAGCAGTGCTGCTCTGTGATGCTAGCCGGCTAACCTACGTCTGTTGCTCCCGGTCTGCATATTTTACGTTGCTTAAAGAGCCTGTGACACGGTTTTCCCCCATCATCCAAACCCATCAATTTGAGTACATACTGTCCCCTTGAAAACCGTTACTGAACTGATTTTGGATATTTGTACTTTGATAACCATTAATCTGCCTTCAATGTTGACCATTTTCTGGATCTTCTCGGGGATTCTTCAAATCCCGCCAAATGATGTGTGACGTCATTGCGGGCACAGCGCTCCAGCTGCACCGTTCAGGATCCCAGCTTCTGCATGTAAACGCACGACGGCGCACACAGCATCAAGCTCAGACAGCGATGACAGGTTAATGTTGAACGTGTCTGAGAGCTCATATGAGGCTGAGGGATCGGTTTATGTTGTATCTGTTAGAAGTTTAGGAATGAGGTGCGTCAATATGGGCGATCATACGGTCATGTAGCCAGTGGTGGAATGGGACTAAAAATCATCCCGGGACTCTCGACCGGCCCACTTCGGTACCGCTAGTAAATTGTCAACGGGGGGAGTGGGAGATGTTCTAGTGACTTATCCGACCGGCCCACTTCGGTACCGGCCCATCGGGATTCGTCCCGATGGCCAGTCCGCCACTGCACCCAGCCCACGTAAACTGTCAACGGGGGAAGCCTCGGGAAACGGTGGACCTAGTGTCCCGATCGGAGTGGGAATAATAATAATAATAATCCGTGCATTCTATCCATTAATTTCCCCAACATTGTGGTAAAAGAAACACACGTTTAATCCATGTTGGTGTACTACAACTACAAAAAGCATCGGTTTGTTTTCTCATCAGGAAATGCAGACCGGCTCAAACAAACGATTTTTAATCATCATCCTCACTCATCATTTAATGTATCATATGTTCGCCGAATTGACATGAAAGCACTAATAAATGTAGTTTCATCCACTTGAGTTTACAACTACAGAAATAATCGATTTGTTTTTATATCACATCCGATGGGAGGAAATTCAGCAGCTCTCACTACCGATTTTTAATCCTAATGTAATCATCCTCTTCACCACGATCATTTATGTTTATGTCGCCGAATTGACATGAAAGCACTGACACATATGAATATACTGTAGTCAACTTCATTAAAACGTTATTAACGTGCCTAAACTCAGTAATTCACCATTTCTACGCATGACAACACACTGTGTCCGTGTTTGGCTCTCTCGCCGCACAGTGAAGCGTTCCCGCATTGACGTCACTTCCGGCTTTCCGGATTGGTGGATTTAGTTTCCTGCACACTGTGCTGGAGGAGCACCTGAAGACCGCCACCGTTTTTAAAGAGCAACTTGCAGTAGATGCACTAGATTTATGCTTAACCTTGCCTGAAAATTACAATTACAAAAGTTAATACAGGATTTGATATGTTTTACGAGACATAAGGGCAGGAATTCAGAGGGAAAGGAGCCGTTTTGAGCTCTGCTACTAAAAACTGCTTTTTTTAACGTCATACGTCAAACGCGTCATATTACGTCACATGGGGGAGCAACTTTGTAGTTGTTTGTAGTTGTTTGAATGGTTGTGATTTAGTGAGCTGGTATTTTTTCGGTAATTTTACATTGCATTTCACCATCTGTAGTCATGGTGATTAGGACATCGAGTCCACAGTTTCCAGGGCTCGACATTAACGACTGCCCGATGGCCATCTAGTATTTAGCTCGGGCAATGAAGCCTCACCTGCTGGTTGCCCGATCGGGCAATCTATCATGCCAGTATCATGCAGCTCGCGGATCCAGTAATGAGTGACCCGACAGTGAAACTAAACATATCTATAACTAGTTTAGGTAGTTTGAGAGGTATTAAAATAGCTACGTGTGATATTCTAACCTGAAGTGTTTTGTTCGCTCACCGCTGCATGTGATGCAGAGCTGCGTGTCGAGTCTCGACTCGTCAGCAGCAGCTGATCTCTCTCTCCCGTCAGATTAGACTTCACTCGCGTTTATGTCCATATCGATCAGATCCAGCTAGTTCTAGCTAATGATAGGACTACCTGCTTATTAAAAGACACCTACACAATAAGTGTCGCTATGCAACCGGGTGAGGCCACAAAGTATAGCGCAGCATTATGCATTTGTTTACATGCCCACCGGAACCCCAAGGCATTACCAACAGATCAACGCACAATCAACCCAAACAGGACATCTCTTTTTCCACATTAAAGGTGGGGTAGGTAATTTTTGAGAAACCGGCTCGAGATCGCTAGAATTTGAAAATACACAGCCGGAAAAAATCTGCCACTTCCTTACAGAGCCCCTCCTCCAACACACACGAATGCACACATGACCAATAGAGAACCGCAGTGACCAACACACTCTCACTCCCTAAGCATCCAGGAGCGACGTTTGGTCAGTGTCCGTGGCGTGCAGTTGTGACGCTCCTCGGCTCCTTCAGCGTCATAAAGGGACGCAAAGAGCTTTCAACTGATTGCAATGTATTCCCATCTGCGGCGGGATTTGACGCTCATGGAAGCACGGCATTCGTTTGTGTCGTCTGCCCTTAAAGGCAATGTGAGCGTCCATTCCCATTGGATAACGGAGAATTGTACACCCGGAAGTATTCCTCTTACTGTCGATTGATTTGACAGGAGACTTGTTATTAAATTCTGCTCTTTTGCCCTGAATCACTTGAGACTTACGAATGGTTACACACACACACAACACAATTGTGAGTTCCAATGAAGAAGATTGAGTTGTAGAGGCTATAAATACTCAGAGTGGAAGAGGGAGGGGCACTGCTATGTGTGTGTGTGCTGGTACTTTGTAAAGGACATTTGTCAACTTTGTCGAGAGGAAATGGAGAGACAGCAATGTACAGCAGCATCGCTGAGCCAACAGGGCGCTAAGCCACCCCTGCTATCATAGTTTCTTCATCCTGCTTAATGCTTGTGCCGTGTTATTTTGATCATGGGTGTTATATGAAGTTATTGTCTGGTCTTTGGGATGTGATACACCACATCTCAAGTTATTCAGCTGTAGTTGTGGAGATGGCTCATCACATGACCTGCATGGACCTTCAGTCACATGATAGCATGATGGTTGTATATGGGAGGATGGGTTAAAGATGCTTTCTGGTCCTCCCCTGTCTGCTGGTTGATGACCTTTGACCTCTTATGGGGTGAGGGGTTTATATATGCAATACAATAAACTAAAAGATAAACAGTTTGCTGAACACAGCTATGCCTTGCATGAGCTTTTTTCTGGTGCCATTCACGTGCTTGATATGAATGAACTAGTCTGCTGAACTGTTTGAGCAGTCTGTTTATTTCCCCTGATATTGATACCTGCATTTCCCTCCATCCTTTGTGCAATCTGAACACAACTACACACTCAGATTGTTTTTTGCCAAATTACTAGACACATCAGGGATAAAGTGAAATGACCATTATTCATGTGAAACCCGTGAGGTAACACGTAAGCATCTCAGTGCTGCATTCCATGTTTTATTGTTGCACACATGTTCCATCCTCTGCAGCAAGGACTAGAAGACTGGGGCCAATACATTGGGAATGAAAGGTTTGGCAGTCACACCCTAAACTCACAGTACATGGCACATGTGGCTACATCTGCAACAATAAATAAAGCAAGAACTTAACGAGGACTAGTTAAAGGAATCACAGTTTTGTTTCACACCATAAATGTTTCTATTTTTAAGTGAATGTAATTGCCCACAATGTAGCTCCCTGTTAAATGGCAGCATATGTGTTGAGGTGTTAATCCAATTAGAGCAGCAAAGACCACTGAGAATGTCACATTGGAACCGAGTTTGGGGCTCAGCACTAATAGTATAAAGTGATTACATATTGCTGATCTGGTTTGGCAAGTACCTGGTTTCAGCTGTGTGTCAATAATCGGATATTATCCCCTCTACTTCCTCTCTCCTGGTTAGTACTGATCAAAGAGGGGGAGGGGTCTGACTGAAGGAGACATAGCACTGGGCTTCATAAGGAGATCACATTGTTCTAATCAACGTGAACCAAATGACTCCAGATATGAATGGCTGCCCTTGTGTTTACTAAGTGTTACTGTACTGCCACTGATTGGCTGTCTGTCTCTGATCAGCAGCAGGACAACTCCTTTCCGCTGATCCAGATAAGACCGGCCAAAGACAGCGTTGTGGTCAGAAGGATCTTTGACATTGTTGGGGACTACTTGCACACAGAGTTGGCCAGTTAGAGTTCATTGTTGGCACACACTGTGCAGGTGATGGAATTGGACATGAAGCAAATTGTTAATATGTTATGACTGACGTTCACAAAGAGGCGTTGACAATGACATGATGCAACATGATGACTCCCCGAGGAGTACCCTTAAAGAGGATGTCAAAAAAGTGTCTGGGATTTATCTTCATTAATTTCTCCGTCTCTGTAGCAACCTGGGATCAAGAGTAGCCACGCCCTAAAGCAAACACTGCAATATTTTGTAATTAACTGTCAATAGGACCAACATTTACAAAATAAGCATCATGCTGGATTTAAGGAGACACACTATCATAACGAAGACTGGAGAGTTCATCTGTTGGAGCGGGTGCACCCTGTCAGTGGGGTTGTACTTTTATCTCTTTAATCTACGGCTGTGAGACTGAGCGCTGAAGCTCATTCATAAAAAGTGTGAGAGCAAGAGTCCTTCGGATCCAAACCATGTCCCACAGTACTGTATGTGTGTATGTCTGACAGAGTTTGCTGTCAAACATATTACAGTCAAGAATGGGGCAGAAGGTATGACCTCAGATTACGGTGATTTCAGAATAGTGATACCCACAGCCAGGGAATACAAGCTCCCTCTCTCTGCACACGGTGTGGTTGGTGCTTGCGCAGCAAACACAGAGAAAGAACCATGCATGCATTATGTTATGTGGTTTACTCAACCACATAACATTTTGGATGGAAAATGCATCATTTCTATGTTACTCCATCAAAAATAAACAATTGGGAAAACAGCAGTATGGTTGGAGACAATGTGGACATTTGACTCACTCGCATACCTTATATGTAAAAGTAAAAGCATTTTGTGTTAGGGTTATTTTCACAAAGAAATATTAGTTTATACAATTCCCTGTGACCCCAGGGTCATGAACCTGGGCTTAATCCGGATGGTATAATTGGAGAGGAGGAACATCTTTAGTTTTTAAATCCTGATGTGGGTAAAAGGCCATCACATGATGAAAGATGAAAGAGGGACCCTCTGGATTGGTTCAATGGCTGGACGTTGTAGAATCAGAATCAGAAACAGGTGTATTACCAGGTAGATCGACACGTACAAGGAATTTTAACTTGTCATGGTGCATAGAAGAAAGATATACTATGGAAAGACTGCGCTACCGTCTAAGGCACATGTGTCAAACTCAAGGCCCGGGGGCATGGGCGCGGGAAGGGGGGTGCTGAGGGCGCTGCAGCACCCCCTAGCGGCAGGCCGGGGGTGCGGAGCTCCCCTGTCTGAATTATTATTTGACGGTTATTGCTGCTCCCGCTGTGCATAATCTGTGTAAAATGTAGCCAATAAATTCCACATTGTTGGTAAAATAATATTTTGGCCTGCCCCGAATGTTGTTGCTGTAGCCCCGGACAATTCTACCTCCATAATATAATACATTAACCGTGCTTTACGTGAACCTCATCAAGACACTAGAGAAGACGGTAGGACTGTAATTTCCCGTGTTCAGTGAATGCAACAGAGGCAAGACACCAGACCAATCAGAGAGTTGCATGGAAATAAAAGTGTGCTTGTGTCATTCAAACCCTCTGTGTGTGTGTGTGTGTGTGTGTGTGTGTGTGTGTGTGTGTGTGTGTGTGTGTGTGTGTGTGTGTGTGTGTGTGTGTGTGTGTGTGTGTGTGTGGACATAGCGCATTTAGTGTGTGGGAGAGAGAGGGAGAGAGAGAGAGGGAGGGAGAGAGAGAGAGGGACCGGTGCCAGCTGCAGGGACCGTGTTGTTAGCATCTGGTTAGCTAGCCGCACTAACGGACACAAGGAGCTGTTGGTTCCACAACAAGCTGGAGGAGAGCTCTCCTCTCAGACTGAGAGGCTCAGGTGAGCTAAAGGACTCTCTGAGGGTTTAGATAGTTCACTTTAGTCTAAGTTATCTCAGTGGGTCTCAAACGGTTTGGTCACAAATTATTCAAAAGATTATTTCCGCGGCACACCTTCATATGATCATCGTTATAAAAAAATAAGAGAATAAAGGAAAAACAGTTATGAAATACTATATGGCAGTAAAACAAGAATACAGTTTGAAAGGGGAGTGATTTGTAAAATATCCATAAAGAAAAAGAACATCTGCTTACAGTTGTGTTTCATCTGGGTGATGAGAGATGTATCCATAGATCTCTTAATGTTGCTCTCAAAGTGCACCAGATTGATGCTTTCAACTTCAATATTTAAAAATTTTTTTCCCGGGGGAGCATCCCCCCGGACCCCCCTAGAGGAGGTGAGGTCCACTCCCCACTCGTAAGAAAAAAGCACTTTACCCCTGCCTACTGTGTGTTTGCGTGTGGGGAGTGCTTTTGTGCGTGCTCTATATGAGGTTAACATGTTAACATAGGTTCAGGAGCATGGCCACGCCTAAAACTCCGCCTCGAACCACGGCCACCCCTATTTATATCCGGCAAAACTTCCGGCCACTGCTCGTCTCCATCCTTTCAAGGACTGACAGCCAGACCGTGACTCACGCCGCGCGTCGTCACGGTTCAAACAAGCTACACTCTACCACCAGAACATTCAACTTACCATGGACCCCGAACTGCTGATCAACTCACCAGAGTCAGACGAAGATCTCTTCGACATCGGCTACCCGCCATCCACGTTTCAGCAGTTGGATCTAAGCCAGGCATCCGAACGGAGCCGCGTGCGCTCGGCAATCAGTGTTCCACACACCAGCCGCCACAGCTCCCACTCAAGCTCCCCCAACGAGACACCTCCAACTCCAGACAGGTCCCAGGCTTCGTCTACTCCGCCAGCGAGGGCACACAACCGGGGCCACAACAGGTACAGCCAGCTCCAATCTCCCCACCACCGGCAGCCTGCCTCATTAGCAGCCACTCGCGGCGGCGCACGCGACACGCCTCTCGGACGGAGCCGCGCTCCGAAACGGAGCCCGAACTACGGAGCCCGAACTACGGAGCCCGAACTACGGAGCCCGAACTACGGAGCCCGAACTACGGAGGTGGACAGTCACTCAACTCCAACGTTTCCTGAGAGAAAACGGCATCCACTTTCGCCGAAACGACAACAAGGCTAGACTGTTCAATCTCTACAAAGCCTACAGCAGCACAACGGCAAGAGCAACGACACACACAGCTCTTCCTGCTCCAGAGCCAACCACCGTGCGGCGCGCGCACCACGGGTCGTGACGTCACAGGCCGCCGTCCTCCTCCACGGACACAGCCCGACTCACCAGCACCCCCTGGTGGGGGCCAGGTCGTATTGCCCTCTGTACCTGCTCACAGGCTTCACAAAAATCCCCTTGCACATACATCCCTTCATCCCTCCATCCCTTCTTCTTTCCTACCTTCAGCAATCCACAGCAACCCAGCTTCCGCTTACCTTCCTCCTCTAGCAGCTAACCCCGTAGCAACAGCGCCTCACCCAGTGAGCAGACGCTCCGGTCTCTCTCTCTCGACCCTCACAGAGAGCAGACGCTCCGGTCTCTCTCTCTCGACCCTCACAGTGAGCAGACGCTCCGGTCTCTCTCTCTCGACCCTCACAGAGAGCAGAGGCTCCGCTCTCTCTCTCTCTCTCGACCCTCACAGAGAGCAGACGCTCCGCTCTCTCTCTCTCGACCCTCACAGAGAGCAGACGCTCCGCTCTCTCTCTCGACCCTCACAGAGAGCAGAGGCTCCGCTCTCTCTCTCTCTCTCGACCCTCACAGAGAGCAGACGCTCCGCTCTCTCTCTCTCGACCCTCGCAGTGAGCAGACGTTCCGGTCTCTCTCTCTCTCGACCCTCGCAGTGAGCAGAGGCTCTGGTCTCTCTCTCTCGACCCCCGCAGTGAGCAGAGGCTCCGGTCTCTCTCTCTCGACCCCCGCAGTGAGCAGAGGTTCCGGTCTCTCTCTCTCTCGACCCTCGCAGAGGCTCCGGTCCGGTCTCTCTCTCTCTCTCGACCCTCGCAGTGAGCAGACGTTCCGGTCTCTCTCTCTCTCGACCCTCGCAGTGAGCAGAGGCTCCGGTCTCTCTCTCTCGACCCTCGCAGTGAGTAGAGGCTCCGGTCTCTCTCTCTCGACCCTCGCAGTGAGTAGAGGCTCCGGTCTCTCTCTCTCGACCCCCGCAGTGAGTAGACGTTCCGGTCTCTCTCCCTCGACCCTCGCAGCGAGCAGAGGCTCCGGTCTCTCTCTCTCGACCCTCGCAGTGAGTAGACGTTCCGGTCTCTCTCTCTCGACCCTCGCAGCGAGCAGAGGCTCCGGTCTCTCTCTCTCGACCCTCGCAGCAAGCAGAGGCTCCTGTCTCTCTCTCTCTACCCTCGCAGTGAGTAGACGTTCCGGTCTCTCTCTCTCTCTCTCGACCCTCGCAGTGAGCAGACGTTCCGGTCTCTCTCTCTCTCGACCCTCGCAGTGAGCAGAGGCTCCGGTCTCTCTCTCTCTGACCCTCGCAGTGAGCAAACGCTCCGGTCTCTCCCTCTCTCGACCCTCGCAGTGAGTAGAGGCTCCGGTCTCTCTCTCTCTCGACCCTCGCAGTGAGCAGAGGCTCCGGTCTCTCTCTCTCGACCCTCGCAGTGAGTAGACGTTCCGGTCTCTCTCTCTCGACCCTCGCAGTGAGTAGACGTTCCGGTCTCACTCTCTCTCGACCCTCGCAGTGAGTAGACGTTCCGGTCTCTCCCTCTCTCGACCCTCGCAGTGAGTAGACGTTCCGGTCTCTCTCTCTCGACCCTCGCAGTGAGCAGAGTCTCCGGTCTCTCTCTCTCGACCCTCGCAGTGAGCAGAGTCTCCGGTCTCTCTCTCTCTGACCCTCGCAGTGAGCAAACGCTCCGGTCTCTCCCTCTCTCGACCCTCGCAGTGAGTAGAGGCTCCGGTCTCTCTCTCTCTCGACCCTCGCAGTGAGCAGAGGCTCCGGTCTCTCTCTCTCGACCCTCGCAGTGAGTAGACGTTCCGGTCTCTCTCTCTCGACCCTCGCAGTGAGTAGACGTTCCGGTCTCACTCTCTCTCGACCCTCGCAGTGAGTAGACGTTCCGGTCTCTCCCTCTCTCGACCCTCGCAGTGAGCAGAGGCTCCGGTCTCTCCCTCTCTCGACCCTCGCAGTGAGTAGACGTTCCGGTCTCTCTCTCTCGACCCTCGCAGTGAGCAAACGCTCCGGTCTCTCCCTCTCTCGACCCTCGCAGTGAGCAGACGTTCCGGTCTCTCTCTCTCGACCCTCCCACTGAGCAAACGCTCAGGTCTCTCCCTCTCTCGACCCTCGCAGTGAGTAGACGTTCCGGTCTCTCTCTCTCGACCCTCGCAGTGAGCAGAGTCTCCGGTCTCTCTCGACCCTCGCAGTGAGCAAACGCTCCGGTCTCTCCCTCTCTCGACCCTCGCAGTGAGCAGAGGCTCCGGTCTCTCTCTCTCTCGACCCCCGCAGCAAGCAGAGGCTCCGGTCTCTCTCTCTCTCGACCCCCGCAGTGAGTAGAGGCTCCGGTCTCTCTCTCTCGACCCTCGCAGTGAGTAGACGTTCCGGTCTCTCTCTCTCGACCCTCGCAGCGAGCAGAGGCTCCGGTCTCTCTCTCTCGACCCTCGCAGCAAGCAGAGGCTCCTGTCTCTCTCGACCCTCGCAGTGAGTAGACGTTCCGGTCTCTCTCTCTCTCTCGACCCTCGCAGTGAGCAGACGTTCCGGTCTCTCTCTCTCTCGACCCTCGCAGTGAGCAGAGGCTCCGGTCTCTCTCTCTCGACCCTCGCAGTGAGTAGAGGCTCCGGTCTCTCTCTCTCTGACCCTCGCAGTGAGCAAACGCTCCGGTCTCTCCCTCTCTCGACCCTCGCAGTGAGTAGAGGCTCCGGTCTCTCTCTCTCGACCCTCGCAGTGAGCAGAGGCTCCGGTCTCTCTCTCTCGACCCTCGCAGTGAGTAGACGTTCCGGTCTCTCTCTCTCGACCCTCGCAGTGAGTAGACGTTCCGGTCTCTCTCTCTCTCGACCCTCGCAGTGAGTAGACGTTCCGGTCTCTCCCTCTCTCGACCCTCGCAGTGAGTAGACGTTCCGGTCTCTCTCTCTCGACCCTCGCAGTGAGCAGAGTCTCCGGTCTCTCTCTCTCGACCCTCGCAGTGAGTAGACGTTCCGGTCTCTCTCTCTCGACCCTCGCAGTGAGCAAACGCTCCGGTCTCTCCCTCTCTCGACCCTCGCAGTGAGCAGACGTTCCGGTCTCTCTCTCTCGACCCTCGCAGTGAGCAAACGCTCAGGTCTCTCCCTCTCTCGACCCTCGCAGTGAGTAGAGGCTCCGGTCTCTCTCTCTCTGACCCTCGCAGTGAGCAAACGCTCCGGTCTCTCCCTCTCTCGACCCTCGCAGTGAGTAGAGGCTCCGGTCTCTCTCTCTCGACCCTCGCAGTGAGCAGAGGCTCCGGTCTCTCTCTCTCGACCCTCGCAGTGAGTAGACGTTCCGGTCTCTCTCTCTCGACCCTCGCAGTGAGTAGACGTTCCGGTCTCTCTCTCTCTCGACCCTCGCAGTGAGTAGACGTTCCGGTCTCTCCCTCTCTCGACCCTCGCAGTGAGTAGACGTTCCGGTCTCTCTCTCTCGACCCTCGCAGTGAGCAGAGTCTCCGGTCTCTCTCTCTCGACCCTCGCAGTGAGTAGACGTTCCGGTCTCTCTCTCTCGACCCTCGCAGTGAGCAAACGCTCCGGTCTCTCCCTCTCTCGACCCTCGCAGTGAGCAGACGTTCCGGTCTCTCTCTCTCGACCCTCGCAGTGAGCAAACGCTCAGGTCTCTCCCTCTCTCGACCCTCGCAGTGAGTAGACGTTCCGGTCTCTCTCTCTCGACCCTCGCAGTGAGCAAACGCTCAGGTCTCTCCCTCTCTCGACCCTCGCAGTGAGTAGACGTTCCGGTCTCTCTCTCTCGACCCTCGCAGTGAGCAGAGTCTCCGGTCTCTCTCTCTCTCGACCCCCGCAGTGAGCAGACGCTCCGGTCTCTCTCTCTCTGACCCTCGCAGTGAGCAGACACTCCGGTCTCTCTCTCTCTGACCCTCGCAGCAAGCAGACACTCCGGTCTCTCTCGCTCTGACCCTCGCAGTGAGTAGACGTTCCTGTCTCTCTCTCTGACCCTCGCAGTGAGCAGATGCTCCGGTCTCTCTCACTCCGACTCTCGCCGTGAGCAGACGCTCCGGTCTCTCTCTCAGAAAAATAAATAAATAATACAAATAATAAAATAAACTTTGCTAGCCAAGCCGCCGGCCGCATCAGATGACCATTACATGTATGTATGATCTGTACGTGCAGTGTATTTGTACGGCGCTTTGAGAGTCATTGATAAAGCGCCATAATAAATATAAGGATTATTATTATTATTTATTATCAACCCGCTCAACCAGGGAACATACCGGGATGCTCCAGACTCCGAGCGTTACTGCAGCATCTTCGCAGCACGCGCATCCCTCCCTTGCCAATTATGCGGAGCCCCCTGCCCACCCAGCCTTAGCATGCTTAGTCAGCTCTCCACCATCTCAAACACCTCACTCACCTTCCTCTCCATCACGCAACGCCTCAGACTTTAACCGTCTATCACCCGCAGGGAGGCAGGACGGCGTGCAACAATTTCAATGACCTAGGCTGCTCTTTTTCTAGCTGTCGCCTCATGCACATCTGCTCTTTCTGTGGCGGCGCTCATGCCAGGAGCACCTGCCCCCACAACCCAACTACATCAGCAGATTGACTAGCACGGCAACTCAGCACACCCGTCAAGATAAGCAACTTAGCTACCGCCTCAGCGAATCATCCAGATAGTCCGTTTACTTTCTCACCAAAGGCTTGACCCATGGTTTCCACCCAGGCTTAGCAATACTGCCGACACATCTCACATCTGCCACAACCTTCAGTCCGCTTTAACAGAACCTCACACCTTCGACACCTTACTGGCCAAAGAAGTCAAAGAAGGATTCATGATAGGCCATTCAATAGTCCCCAAACAACCACAGACTCCCCCACGTGCTCCATCTTCTCGACTTCTTCTCACAGTCACTCCACCATCCTCACCCCCCTGCCACGGGCTGAGCACACTCATACAAATATTTTTCAGACCTTGGCATTCCTCCGTCTGAGGAGAAAACCTCAGGGCCTACAACCTCCATTGAGTTTCTAGGCATCACCCTGGACTCAATGTCTTTCCGGGCTTCTCTATCCTCAGAGAAAGTACAGCGCATCACTCTCCTCTTGTCAAACTACTTACAGGCAGACAGATGCACGAAACGGCAGCCGTTAGCCCTCCACGGCAAACGGCTCTCATATTCACACTCCGGAATAAAACGGATCAGCTGGGAATTTCTTTCCCCATCCACATCTTCCGCCTGAACTCGTATCCCAGCCATACGAGCCACTAACCAAATACCTCAGCGCAAGGTACGATGCATACGCAACGCCTCAACGCCCACTCTTTCTCACCGAAACAGGGAAAAGGGCCACACGTTTCTGGTTCCAGAAACACTTCCACAACGTGTTGCTCACTTTGGGGGATATGCTCAGAATATTATTCGAGCCATTCCTCCCGCATTGGCGCAGCGTCCACAGCAGCTAGACCGGGCATCCCGTATACAACCATCTAGGCCCTCGGCCGCTCGTCATCCCAAGCGTATCACGCTTACATCCGCAACAATCTTAATGATCTCAGACACGCACACGCTTAAGTCAGCTGCTTTAATCCGACTCTTTTGGGGGCCCGTAATCAGCCCACGCAGATCATGCCGGAGACGGAACCCCCACTCTGAGTCTCCCACTGCACGGACCACAGCTCGTCCTCCCAGATCATCTCTTCACCCCCCTCATATCATTCACATGTTACTTCAATAAACTTACAAACATCACCTTGTTGTGGCGTGGTTCCTGCTAGTGAAACGAGGTTAAAATGTTAACATAGGTTCAGGAGCATGGCCACGCCTAAAACTCCGCCTCTAACCACGGCCACCCCTATTTATATCCGGCAAAACTTCCGGCCACTGCTCGTCTCCATCCTTTCAACCCACCCTCCCTCTCCCTTTCTACCCATACAGTTCCCCTTCCGACTCACACCGAGCGATACATCCACCCATCCCTTCTTCCCTCCCTCAACATCCCTACATCCCAACATCCCTCATCCCAACATCCCTACATCCCCTCATCCCAACATCCCCTCATCCCAACATCCCTCATCCCAACATCCCTACATCCCAACATCCCTCATCCCAACATCCCTACATCCCCTCATCCCTACATCCCTCATCCCAACATCCCTACATCCCCTCATCCCAACATCCCTCATCCCAACATCCCTACATCCCAACATCCCTCATCCCTACATCCTTACATCCCTCCCTCCCTCATCCCTTCATCCCTCATCCCTACATCCCTCCCTCCCTCCCCCCTTCATCCCAACATCCTCTGCCCGTCACCATCTATATTTAAACGGTGCACGTTTATATACTGCGTATACTAACACCTTAATCCCAGGTATCGTCTGGGGGGCCCGTAATCAGCCCACGCAGATCATGCCGGAGACGGAACCCCCACTCTGAGTCTCCCACTGCACGGACCACAGCTCGTCCTCCCAGATCATCTCTTCACCCCCCTCATATCATTCACATGTTACTTCAATAAACTTACAAACATCACATTGTTGTGGCGTGGTTCCTGCTAGTGAAAGTGCCCGTAATAGTGTTCACTGGAGTCCAGCACCTCAGCACCCCCACTCAAAATACCTTCCCGCGCCTCTGCCCGGGGGCCAAATCAGGCCCTTGGTGGATTTAATTTCGGCCCGCAGGATAATTTCTAATTACTATTAGATCTGGCCCGCCAGTATATTGCACGCACACCTTCACTCAATCCTAGGGATGGGTATCGTTTGAAATGTATCGATTCCGGTTCTGCTAATCGATTCCAAAATTGTAAAAGAAAGAGGTCAAACGTTTAGATAACAAAAATATCTTTATTCTTTTAAGCTTTAACTGACATTTTTACAAAGAAAAAATATACATGCAATACAAATATATTACACTTACACTTTGCACAATAGCTGTGATTTATTTTAACTGAGCTATGCCTGTGGCAAGCTATTAACAGGCATTACACTGTGCCTTGTCTTTTTATTTTTTAGTGTAGTGGAGCATCACTTCAGAGCGTTTACCGCGACCAATCATTGGTGTTATGAAGTGACTGAGCTCGTGAAATGTCTACGGGAGGGCGGGGGAGCCTCGCTGCGGGGAAACTGTGGACCTCTGTCGCCTGTCAGCGCAACTTACATGATGCCGTTAAAAAAAATTAAGGGCGGTGACGGTGTTGTGCCGTAGATTGAAGCCTTGCCGTAGATTGAAGCCCTGTTCGCGGGGACGCGCAAACGTGACGTCATCGCCTGTATTGAGCGTTCGTCTAGTTTAATAAGCTTTTCTCTCTCTTTTGAATGATATATTTCCCATCAGATTAAACAGCAAACGGCTGAATAAATAATGTGCATACAATTGAGAGGAGGCTCGTTTTAAGGACACTTTTCAGATAGTCACAATCTTCATATTGGAACAAACTTCCGTTTTTGAGTGCAGTCCCACTCTGTTATATTCCTCCTTCCTACAGAACGCTCAATACAGGCGATGACGTCACGTTTGCGCGTCCCCGTGAACAGGGCTTCAATCTACGGCAAGGCTTCAATCTACGGCACAACACCGGCCGTCAGCGTACCGAGCCGGCCGTCAACGGCCCGCTGACGACCGGCTGTGTGATTATCCAGAACACACAGATGGCCAGTCCGCCCTTACCCTGGCTGTATTCCACCGGGTCGCAGACAAACCCGGTGGAATACAGGGTCTACCGCGTTTAGGGACTGTTAAGCAGAACCAAAATTGTTTATTTTGTATGGGTACCCGGTACCCGGCATTTTCTTATCGGTTCTCATCTGGAACCGAGTTTCGGTTCCCAACCCTACTCAATCCTGAGGGTTTCCTCAAACATTGATGAACTTGCACCCAAGATGAGATGCCAAGTATCTGGCTTGAACTAGCATCACAGAGTTTACATGGATGTTTCCTTCTGCACTTTCTTTCTTGAGACAACAGGGCATGTTTGGTTTTTTCTTTGAGGGAAATTGTTTTTTTGAAGCTGTTGTTGGCCTGTGGAAAAATGTAATCATAAGAAATGACTTTGGAAAAGCTGCAGATAGTGCCATAACGGTCCGTCCACACAGCGGCGTGCGTTGACGCTTCACCATTCACTTTGAATGGGGTGACGTCACTTTTAGCCGAAATGCATCGTGGGAAGCGACGTGGAGCGTAGCTGGCGTGGCTCGCTGCAAAAGTTGAGCAATGTTCAACTTTTGACGCCTCGGCAGAAGCGTCAGCCAATCGAATCATATGCCAGTACAAGTTCTAGCCAATCAAACCGCTGCTTGTGTGTCAGGGGCGGGAGATTCATGTGATTGGTTGTTGGTCGAGTTTCAGACACGCCCGCCGGCAAGCGTCAGCGCACGCCGCTGTGTGGACGGGCCATAAGAAATGAATGCAACTGATTATTTAATGTTTAATGTTGTTTTTAGGCAATCATTTAAGCTTTGTTAGTTCCAGGTTTAATATGTGCAATAAGTTCATTTCAATACGTTTTGAAATAAACATTGTACCAGTCCGGCCCTCGACTAGTTCCCATTTTTTTTATTTTGGCCCACTGTGCATTTGAGTTTGACCCCCCTGGAAGGACTAAAGCAGGGACCTGTGAACAACGCTGGAAAAATAGATTGTATACAAGGAAAAATAAAGACTGTAAATGCGGAGTAGTGTTGTTCCTTATTTTTTCCCTCTTTTATTTTTTTCCAGTTACTATATATTTGTGTGGGTTATACGGTATTTGTTGATTGAAAAATGAAGGGTTTTTAAAATAAAAAGAACGGTCGAAGGCCCTAAAAAATAAATCTGATTAATAACCACCAGATGTATTTTTCATTGTGAAATTCTTAAAAGATAAACAGAGCTGGTCATGTAGAATTGAGACTGCGGTCAAGACAGCCGTCTTTCACTTTTGCGTGGTCAAACCATAGACTGTATATATAAATGGACGTAGGGTCCGTGACGTCACCCATAGGATTCTGCAGAGTTGCCGTGAAGCCCTTAGTAGGCGGAGTCGGCCACTAACGGCTCGACAGCGACGTCAGAGTCTAACTCCCGCCTTCTCCCGCCTGCTCCAAATAAGGGCAAAGAGGCGGTGCTGAGGCGGAGCCGAGGTTGGACAGGGCGGGACCTGCTGCCACCGAGCGTGACGTTCCAGACCTAGCTCAGGCTAAGAAGCTAAGCTAACATGCTCTATTCAGTATTAAGCTAACAACCTATGCTAACAACCCAGCTTGAGGTCACTGCTCCTCGTTCCCGGCATATTCTGAAGGTAAGATACCCTGTAACTTTACAAAACTTGTTCTTTTGATTTAAATGTTCTTGAACCTACACTATACAATTGTTTTTGAAGTGCTTCACCGTTTTTCAAATATAAATGTCATTTGTAACTAAACTTTGTAAACTAGCAGAGATATGGCCAGTGTTGCGTGAATTAAATGTGATTAATGAAATATGACTGTAGAAAAAGAAAGGTGCTTTTATATTGATTAAAACATTTTTATTTATTTCAGCATTAAGAAAAATGAAGATGGCAACCTCCTCCACGCCAAACTGCACAACCTGTAAGTTGATGGTCCTGGCTTACTTTACATGACTTCAGATGGTTGACATTACACACAAACATACTATACATATACATGTGTGCACAATTGTAGATAAACAGCACACAGTATATAAATATATATATATAAACTGTGTGCTGTTAATCTGTTTTTTGAGGTTTTGCTCTCTTGTTACTTTTAACCATACAGGTGTGATTTCATAGTTATTTTGCATGTTATTGTCAAAGGAACAAAATGAGAAACCCTTTATAATTGATTTGATATTCCTCATGATCTGAAGCATTTGTTGCTCTCATTTATTTTCCTCCCATAGTGGCTGTATGGATAATCGGAGACAGCTATGTCCGGCATGGAGCCCAGAGAGCTACAGAGACCATCGGCAGCAACCTTGGCCTCGACCTGAGGGTGTGCTGGTTCGGTTGGGGTGGACTGCGCTGGAGAGGTGTCCTCCCTTTCTTTTCCTACTCCCTGCGAGGAAGAGCAGTCCCGGATGTCCTCCTCATCCACTGTGGCGGCAATGACTTGGGGGATGTGCCCAGTGTTCAGTTGCTGAACCAGATGAAGGAGGACCTGCACCAGCTTCACCATCGGCACCCTGGCATGGCATGCTCTCCCAGATGAACCAGAGGCGCCGGTGGAGGGCTGGTGCAAATCCTGTCAAAATGGACAAGGCCCGGAAGTTTGTTAACAGTGTTATGGCTACTTTTGTTCATAGCCTAAATGGTGCCATTGTTGACCACTCCAACATTAGACATGACAGTCCTGGGCTGTTTTTGCGAGATGGAGTTAATTTCACCCCTTGGGGAAATGATATTTTTTGTAAAGTCACTAGCCAATTGCCTGAAAGACCACCTCCAAAGACTGTGAACTGCTAAAATGTCAGTATCACTGTTTTGGATTTGGCCTTTAGAGTATGTATTCTAAGGCCCTTGCTAAGCCCAGACTGTCATGGCTAATGTTGAGTTAGATATTACATCTGTAGCCATAACACTGTTAACATGGCTGCTCTTCCTCTTCCCCCAATGGACTCTGCAGCTCTCCAGGCCCATGCTGGGCATGGCTGTCTGTCAAACCTTTTATTTTGTATTTGTTATGATGTTTTTTGTTATTTTATTTGTTAAAATAATTATGTATTTATGTAAATATTGAAAATAAATTACATTCATATTTTCACTTCTTTTGTCTACTGCTTACTGAAAATGTTAGCTATCACATCCAAATGGGACTATCAAATGAAAGGATAAGCTTACCATACAATACAGAAAACATTACACATTAAGGCTCAAATCTTTTCCCAAGCCGGAGCAGTCTGAAAAGAGTCCCAAGTTTAAAAACACAACATCTTGACAATGAATACTACACTGTCATTTGTCAGTGACAATGCAAACAACAGGAAGGTCTCCCCTAGTCCCATGTATGTTGGCATCAATGTCATAAGCATACCATAGAATGTAATTATGAAGTGCAATCCCTACAGGGTCGTACCATCACAGAAGATAATACCTTTTAGAGAGTTTCTAAATTGTTCAGTATGCAGATAAATATTTGTTTTACAATAGAACATTTTTTCTCTATAAATGTTCCCACATGTTGTGAGCATCTACTTTAAATCTTTTGTCAACAAATAAAAAACATCTTAATTTCCTTTAGGACAACATTTTGTTCATAACACCACTACATTAACAATAAGCATAGGAAAATGATAACTGTCAACATTTAAGATTGTGCTTTTACTCTTTATTTAATCAGATCTATTTACATTGAAAATGTGATAAATACACAAGCCACATTGAAAGTTACATCTTGCATTTTATGAAAAGTAAAGGTTTCGAATCACTGTATGACTTAAAGGGATAGTGGAAAGCCGCGAATTTTGGGTTTAACTTATGTATTTTTATTAAAAATAAGCATAATAAACCATTTTTTTTAATTTCATGTGCCTAGTTTCATTTTATTTTCAATTTTACTGCTCCCGACCACGCCCTCTCAATGAAACGAAATACTTCGGGAATCTTCGGGTGATGACGAAAACAAAGGAAGACGGGCACAAACATTGGACGAGGCACGAGTATTTTATTATGTTTTCTGGCTGATTTAATGCATCATTAGCCTGTACCATTGTGTACAACGCCATTTATTGCCTGTCGATTAGGCGACCGGAGGCCTCGTCATCCGATAATCCGGTACACAGTGTCGAATGTGTACACTACAGTCATCATATAGACATGATAGACTAACAGTACTGTGAGTACAGCCTACACTTGACAGGCAGCCTGGCTAGCCTAGGATTAGGACCATACTACGTCAAAAGACCGATTGGCTCTAGCTGTATATCATGCTAGTATACAATTCATTTAAATGTATTCATGTAATTAATGCCCATAAGGCTGTTACATATACAATAATAAATGTGACAAGATAATTTATGTGAACCTGACCCTGGTATGTTATGAAATGTACCCTACATGCAGTCATCCTCGGGCATAGCCATAGGCCTACAGTGCATGCATGCCAACTTTTGCAATATATAATATAGCGCCTAGCGTGAGCTATGCTTAGGGACCTACCAGTCAAGATTATTTGTGCGTAGGGGTGCATCATCTGGCGCCTGGTCCTGGTCATCCTCGCCATTGCCCATGCCGTGAACTAACTCCATCACCTCGGGCTCGAACAAATAAGGACGTAATGGTCCATCGTCTGGCTCAATATTCTCACCATCGTCGCTTACTGAACCGGATTCAGATTCAGTTCCTAAAACTACATTTTCGCAGGAAAGCCGAGAGGATGTTTCTGACTCGCTATCATCACTGGATAGCTCGTACAATCCTTCTTCTTTGTCTGGTATATTTGCCCTTCCACGTTCATTCTGCATAGACGCCATGGTTTGTTATTGTTTCGTCTTCCTGAGTTTTCCTCACTTCCGGTTTGGCTGACTCGATCATTTCGTTTCTAAAAAAGTTCGGGGAAGCTGCAATAAAGTGCTTCTAACATGCGTAAGGCAATTATTATATTTTTTTAATCAGGTGTGATTGTTTTGGTACGTAATTATGCTTGTATATAAGTTAAAACGAAACTATTTCGGGTTCAATTTCCACTATCCCTTTAAGTACACTACAAAATAAATTAAAGATGTGCAACAACTGTATCAGTAATTAAAATGATATAACTTATGCACAGGCTTGGGAGGGCTACTTGCCAAAAACACAACCAGTAACTTCATGTGAGTATCAAGATATAAAAGTAATGTAACCTGATAACTTTCTTTTTGTTTTGGATTACTTCAATATCAAATGCAATGCAAATAAACACAGGAGAGAAGAAATATGAATATGATTTTTTTACTTAAAATGTATAATATAATACCATAAAGCAGATTCAGGCAGTAGGTGTAGAGATTCACAATGAAAGTATTATCCTCCAGAACAGTACGGCTTCCAGAGAAGAGATACCATTTGATCATTTTACAACAACCACTATCTGCTCTTTTTAGGTTTTGAATAAGATTGTAATCCTGAGTTTCCCTATTATTAAAAAAAGTAAAACTAATCCGATTACATCTCTTCCTATGTAACTAAGGATTACACTTTCATTTTTTTCTATACGATCTTGATTCGTGTTCGATGTAATCCATTACTATCTAAGCCAATACAAGTCATACCTTTTGGAAAATTGTCTCAAGTTATAAATGATGCCTTCAATCTCTTTCACGTGGAGAAGACATCCCATTGGCCGAGGCGTTGCAACTTCCCTCAAGCGTCCTACATGAAAGAAAGATCACATGTTAGAAATGTGTGCACAAACTATTCAGTATGACCCGTCTTAGTTTAAAGCCCAAGTGTAAGAGTGAACAGAGGCGGAGTCTGCCTGTTTTCCAATTTGTTTTGTTTGTTGGCTGCTGCTGCCCAAACCAACACCCTCCTCACAAGCATTGACTGTTGGAATGTCATTATGCTCCACATGTGGAACAACAAAGGCTTCTTCAGGCGTGCCTTGTATCATAATGATATTGCTCTGATCAGCAGCAAGACTGTTTTCACCACTACCATGGTCGACATCTGCAACCTCCTCATTGCTATTAACAGTCGAACTAGGAGTGTCACTTACCTCGTCATTGTTACTCACCCTGCTTTTCCTTCCAGGCTGGTGTTCTTTGCCATTGGTGAAATAGAAAATGGTGGGCACTGCAGTGTTTTTCAGGCATCTCCTTCCCTAATAAAAATAATAAACAAAAACACATAAAATAACTTTTTGAGGTCTGTAGATATTCAACTTTCTTTTGAATAATGTTGTTTTAAATGTAAGAGTGCATTATAAAAGACAATAGAGGGCCAACATGTTAACTATGCAGTTAATCCATTCAACAATTACGTGTTTCCAAGATTCAGATTCAAAGGATTTATGTCATAGCACATAGGCTACAGTGTGGGAATGGCAATGAAAATCATTTGTCCCGAGCTCCTCCAACAATGCAACAGTTATATAAGACATAAAACAATAAAAGAAATTCAAAATTAAATTAAGAATAATAAATTAGTGCAGGCAGAAATCTATATACACGTAAATATAATAAGACATGCAAGAACAGAATGTAAAGATAAATATTGTATAGTAAAATTAAATCATTTTTTTTTTTACAGTGATAGCTGTTAAGATAAATAAGTTATAAGTTCTATTTTTCTTTACTTAACTGGCAAAATCTTAATTTGGCCTTTAATAAAAAGAACATTACTCATCACTGATGTGCAAGCTGTGCCATAACAATTATTTAGCATTGTATAATGTATAACATGTATTTAATTAGTAACAACAATTTACACTCACAAATGGAACCAAGTTATTTTGTTTTTAAAAAAGGATCTGTACCCATAAGTCCGTGCTGAAGGGATGACTCTCAAAGTGTGCACTGCACAGGCGAGAAGAAACGTTGGGGGTCCATGTATTCCTCCGGATGTTCAGCACCCACTGGTCCAGCCTGTCTGGATCACCGAAAGGAAACCTTTATTCAAAAATACATGAAAACCGACCCAAAGACAACAGGAGGGTTAATGCCATATTCACTTAGTAACGCATGAACAACTTTTACAAATATTTCTATATAGTCTGTGTTGGTAAATGTAATCTAGGTTGCACATTTCCTGCTGAAATACATGCATGGGCCTACCAAGTTACTGCGTGGCACTTTGGTTTTGATAAAACAGTGTAGTTCCACTATATAAACGTTACATTCATAATCAAACGAGATAATATGCAAGATAAATAGCTATTTGTTGTTATTCTTAATGCTTGTCATTCACACGTTAATAAAATAAAATAAGTACCGATACATAGCAGAACAATTGTGACGATGTTCAGCTTAATAAGCCTTGTTCAACATCATTTCTTTAGCTAATACTATAGCGGGCTGCAGGCGAACCAAGTCCGCGTTTCGCTGCATTCCTTGATCTCCAGTTATAACGCCGGGCTCCGCCGCTGGCCGAAGCTAACGGAGCCGCAAAGGGCTAGCTACGGCTCCGGTTAGCTTCGGCGGCGGACTCCGGCGGCCACCACTGGGATAATTGGGTCGCCTTTTAACATTTACTCCCATTTAGCATTATGGGCGTCATAGCCATAGACTATAAAAGTCTTACCCAAGGCTGAATCATAAACTAAACTGTATATATATATATATACACATGCATAAAGGGTTACGTCCTTAGCTAGCTACATAACAAGCTAAGCTAACAAGCACACAAACACCTGCTAACGGGGTTAACATGTATAATATTATCATTTTACTCACCGAAAAAAGCTGTGAGTAGACTTCTTGGAAGTTCTGTTAGTACATTCAAGCGCACAGCACGACATCTTAATTGTCTGGTATATCACCACGAACACGGCTAAAGGGTCAAGTACAGTACTATGACTAACTAACGTTGTAGCCTCTATGGTTGTAGCCTAGCAGAGTGGACAAGTTGCTGTTAGCTGACAGTGAGGCACGTATCTGTCAATCAAAGTGACCACGCCCTAATGTATGCACAAACTTTAAGACCTAATATAAATAAAAGGGTCGCGTTAGAAAACAATTCACTCACAGATCCATAATCATGAAGGTGGAATCTAACTATATCGATAATAAAATGTAAGAAACATGTTTTTTTCCGCTGTAAAGTTGGGCATTTTAACATGGGGGTCTATGGAAATTGCTCCTTTCTGCAGCCATCGCCTATCGGCCAATATATGAACTGCAGTGTGTGGCACTTCCGTATTGGCTTCCCGGCTCTTCCCCAGAGTTTGCCGCTTGGGTCAAACCAGCCGCCCCTGTATTTCGAGTGCGCGAATAGTTACAGGTTTACGGTAATGCAAAAAAACAACCCTGGGAAGCTGGACGTTTCGCATGTGCAGGATCACTTCCGGTGAGGATTTCAAAGTATAGGATGGCATGTGGTTCATTTATATTATTTGCGATTGAGGAACAGGGTAATTTATGAGAATAATGTTAGGACTTATTGCTTCATAAACTTGTTGCACAAATACTATGAACTACTTTTACTGTGTACTTTTTGAGTAATTTGAGTTTCAAAGTCCTCTCCGGAGAACAAGAATGAGCATTTTTGTCAACTTTGCTGTGGTCTAAAAAACATTTGTTCCATAAGTAGTTTATGAAACTGCCATGTTTGTACTTAGTACTTCTAGGACTACTTTCACAAATAATATGAATTACTTTTACTGTGTACTTTTTGAGTAATTTGAGTTTCAAAGTCCTCTCTGGAGAACAAGAATGAGCATTTTTGTCAACTTTAATGTGGCCTAAAAAACATTTCTTCCATAGACATATGACACTGCCATGTTCTTCTGCCCTAGTTGCAGAGAAAGCAATTCCAATTGCTTGCCCTGTCTTCTTGGAGTTGGTCCTGATTCATCCCCAGGCACTGCTCATGGAACCATCTTTCACAGGTGTAACACTGTATCTGTAAAATGAAATGAGTGACCATCAAATCTGATACATCTCGTCATCGGAAATGATGAAGTAATGAAGTGCAATAGAGAATCATGTCAACTTTATGACATGTAGCTATAGTCTGTAGCATACTCGCCTCAAACACCAGTTTAATATCTGAAAATAACTATATTATGTCTACATTTTCAGTTTTTCAAATACAAATGTTTGTTAGGTAGTTATAGGTAGAAGATTTATAGTTCTGGGAAAACCCCATGTTGCATCACTATAATGTAGTTACCTTTTGGTATTCTTAATTGGTCAGTTATGTATTGCATACGAGCTGCTTCTCCCTGCTTGCCATATTTTGATAGTGACTTACAGGATGTTGTGTGAAAGAGGACATCAGCAGATAACACACACAAACCTCTTTCCAAGTGGTCCGTTTTACATTAGGAGTGTTGCCTCAAGGTATAACTTGGTTTCCAGGCCTGGTCTGGTGGACATGTACCGTCAGTCTCCCAGCGGCGTAGAGTGAGGTGGAGGAACCGCGGGGTGCGCTAATTCAGTGCCCCATATTGCTATTTTCCAAGCTAATGTAGCTTTGTCAACGCTGCATTGAGGCTATTGCCATCATGTGGGTGGACTTAGACTCAAACCTGGGGTGAAGTTACACTTTAATTTAATATGTTGCTATTAGACATGATTAGAATTGTCAGTATCCCTATTCCACTACTCATCACATTTTATATTCTCTCTGTTCATTATATGTGTAAACAATGTATATACATAAACTACTTATGGAGGAAATGTTTTTAGACCACATCAAAGTTGACAAAAATGCTCATTCTTGTTCTCCAGAGAGGATTTTGAAACTCAGATTACTCAAAAAGTACAAAGTAAAAGTAGTTCATATTATTTTTGCAAGTAGTCCTAGAAGTACTAAGTACAAACATGGCAGTTTCATAAACTACTTATGGAGGAAATGTTTTTTATCCCACATCAAAGTTGACAAAAATGCTCCTTCTTGTTCTCTGGAGAGGACTTTGAAACTCAGATTACTCAAAAAGTACACAGTAAAAGTAATTCATAGTATTTGTGCAACAAGTTTATGAAGCAATAAGTCCTAACATTATTCTCATAAATTACCCTGTTCCTCAATCGCAAATAATATAAATGAACCACATGCCATCCTATACTTTGAAATCCTCACCGGAAGTGTTACTTTTTTGTGATTTTCTGTAGCTTTAAAGTGGTCGAATATATAATACTGCACATACGAAACGTCCAGCTTCCCAGGGTGGTTTTTATTGCATTACCGTAAACCTGTAACTAATCGCGCACTCGAAACGCAGGGGCGGCTGGTTTGACCACGCAAAAGTGAAAGACGGCTGGCTTGACCGCAGTGCATTGAGCTGAGTGAAGAACCCAAATGTAGCGGCACAAACAGCTTTCCTCATGTTGTTTGTGCCCTGCCTCTACGTAAGCTTCTGTGTTGTGTATTTGTGATTTGCATGCTAAACAGGCCAGGCTGCTCTCTCCATAGAAAACAACAGCAAAGCCACAAGAGCAGCTGATCATGTGCAGACTGAACTCCTGCTTTCCCCCGCCACTCAAAACATTGCTGCATCTGTCACTGGGACTATCTTACATGTCTCACATCCATGTGCAGGCTCTGCTCATCTCCTGGATCTGCCTTCACCCACGTTGGAAGAACTTGGTCTCCTCTGTCGTTTACTCATCACCCCAGACGTTTACTGAGCAGGTCCTTCACAGTAACCAGAGCAAAGCGTCAGGAATGTTAATGCCCAGATGTAAATCGTGCCTCATGGCGTCTCCTCAGCCACATGATGCAACACAGCCTGCGGTCAAACAGAAGACTCAACAGGAAGAGCAAATAGAGAGAATGTGTAAAAAAGGAAGTAGGAGCATTTGAGAACGAGCTGTAATTACAAGTTTGCTTGGCAGCTTGGTTAATGCTGGGCAGTGGCGTTTTCTCCTGGAGGCCAAGGGAAGCCAGGCTTCCCCTGTTTTTTCGAATTGTAGTTATAATTTTAATAAATAAATAAAAACACTTCGTTTAGTTTCGGAAATTCTTTGTTGTGTGTTGCTGCCGGCCTGTCTCTCCCCCATTCTCATTGAATATTTTACAAAGAGTGAAACAGCGCCCCTCTAGATGCCATGGTGAAACAGTAGATTGCACTCTCTGTTGCGAGAGGAGGCCAGCCGAAATTGGCTTCCCTTGGTGAATAAACATGGAGGGATTGACCAATCAGACATGACATCACGCGATGGCCCTGCCAACCTGTGATTAGTCAGGGCTATGCCAAGGGAAGCCAGAGGCGGCTGGCTTCCCTTGCCTCACAATCCAATCAAATCGCATCAACTTAGTGTTGCAGTGACGCGTCCTAAAACCCGGAAGTAAGCTGCGCTCGGTTTCCCTCGACAAAAAGCAATGGGATTTCTCCATAGGATTTTTGAAAATAGCTCGAAATAAGGTCAGTGGAAAACGAACCTGTTAGATAAATGCACGTTTTATTCAGCCGGATAATATCCACATATCTACCATACTTTTATAATTTTTTAATCATAAATCTAATCGATAGAAGATAGATAGTGTCACTGCACCACTCTCACCGCCGTTATAAAGTAGCAAGCAACTGAAGCAAGTGCAATTATGGAGGGTGGAGATTTGGAGTGTTTAATAAAAAATAATTGTACTAAACTTCCGCTAGAGCAGCAACTAAACTACAATCTGATGAGAGGCCAATGCCCAAACTGGAGCTGTGTACAGCGAGGAAAAAAGGAGCGAGTCGGACGTAAAACGTTAAAGGTCTCCTGATTTAGTTTGTGAATGAATGCTTATTAGAGTTTGGGCTGGAGAGTGCGTGCGGACCTGTCGGTTAGATAACAGCCGTGTGTAAGTCCTGCATCTGATACAAATGTGTGTAAAATGATACCGGGTGCTGTAATCACTCATCTGGTTACGTTATCACATTGACCACCCCACCCCCGACCCAAAAGAAAGGACGTATTATTGGCTTCCCCTAATGTTTTCCCCACGCCACGCTACTGCAGCTGGGAGGGTTTGAATGTGTGTATCTGTGTGTACCCGTAGACTGTGTGCCGTGTGAGTGTGTCTGTATGGTGTGCATGCATGTGGGCAGGGAGGCTCTTGGTTTGTTTCATATCAAACCAGGGGATATGCACAATGATGCTGAAACATGCATGCACTTATTGAATTGTAAAGCTTGGCGGGGGTGTTGTTTATCCTCAGCAGCGTAGGAACCGGGCTTTCTGTATATGTACGTGGGCTTTACACTCCAGCCCACATCTCACAGCTTGGCTGCGCACATTGTGACCAGCTGCGAGGCACTGAACCGCAGCACTGAGCGGGGTCACTTTCTCTTTCTACTTGTACCCATGATTTTTCAGGATTAGCGGATATCATACAGAAGACTACTTGACTTAAATGCTTTTCAAATGACATTCAAAGATCTTTTCCCTGGGGATTCCTTTCCCTTAAGAGAGGATGTGTTCCCTCTGTGACAGCATTAGAGTAATGAGTAGCGCCCACAGAAAGCCACTGTGTTGAATAACTGACTGTAAACACAGGGAATGTTAATTAAGCCTCTCGCACAACCAAACAGATTATGTAGGTCATGTAGTGCTCTGGGGAAACCTCACGCAGTGCACTGCAAAGCTGTAACTTCAGCTTCAGTTTGCTGTAAGTACACCAAGCCTTCGGCTGAGTGAGGGCAGAAGCATTTTAGCAAAGGGTCAAACCTTTCACTGAGAGCAGCCAGGTCAACATTTGTAACAAAGAAATGACATTCACTGCAGGGTTTTGATATTCTGACCCTCCGAAGCGAATCAATCATTGCACCATACTTGAACTGAGAGGAGGAACAACAACATACTCACAATAATAACATGAGCTGTGTCCAGACAAGCCATGGCCAGCTGCCTTGAGTTCACTTTGGTCCTTGTCTGTAACGTTGTGTTGTAACGTTGTGTTGTATTGCTGTCCAACATGTCTTCTTGAGAATGAGAGCTTCATGAAATACAATACAAATAAATCACTTGTATTTAAATGCCTTAGGAATATTCATAAATATACAGAGACGTGTGTGTGTGTGTGTGTGTGTGTGGTTTCATAGAACCAGGGTTAACAAACAGTGTCCAGCAGAGGGCCTTCTTTTTATCAACGTTCATGTTGGGATTGAGTACGTAGGTTAACACTCTCCTGTACACACTGAACGGGCGGTGGTGGCGAAGTCCATAGGGACATGGCAACTGGAAGGTCACCAGTTCAAGTCCCGGCAAGACCAAGTGCCACCGAGGTGTCCCTGAGCAAGGCACCGTTCCCCACACTGCTCCTAACACAGGACGGGTCAAATGCAGAGAAACCATTTCCCCACGAGGGATTAATAAAAGTCCATCTTATCTTATCTTGAACACACAGATGCACACTCGCAAACAAATGCACACAGAAATCTATACACACAAATGCACACAGACACCTACACACACATGCACGTACGCACACAGACACTATATCCAGCCGATGCACTTTATTAGTCTCTGTTGGAGCCAGCACACACAACCCGAGGCTTCCTTTATGCTGAGGCATCCGGGTAATACAGTCAGTTACTAATAAACCAATACAAATGAATGCTTCTTGTTTAGCTGAGGTCAGACTTGTTGATCTTAAGGTACATTGCCAATCACCTGCACACCATGGGCACAGTGGGCACAGTGGGCACAAGGGCACATTGCTTGGTTTATAGTAACATATCGCTCAGTTTGTCGAAAAGACGTTGACGAAGAGAATTCTGGCCATCATTTAAAACCCAGACGCCTACTCCTGCGCCAGCTTCTCCTCCACAACCTGTTTACACTTGGTTGAACAACAACAACAAAAGTGGAAACACGGCATCGATGATGACAGACGGACAGCTCTACTTTTATCAAGGACTTTAATATAACCTTTTCACTTTTCCACAACAAGCCCTGTTCCCTGCTATTATCATTCAGAGTAAGGGAACCTGTGGACTGTAATAGTATTTCACCTGTTTTCATATTTAGTTTATTAATTAAAGGTCACCTATTATGCTATATTTGAACAATATATTATAGGGCCATATCTTTCCAAAACATGTCTCTGAAGTGTTCTGCTCAAAATACCAAACAGATCCCCCATTGGAGCCTGGGGCGCAGATAGTTCTGCTGCTTTCCCAAGCCTTCACTTTCTTTTCTTCTCTCGTCACACACTCAAGCCCCCAGTGTTCATGTATCATTTCAATCTAAAGTCTTCACTTTCTTCTTACACATTACATTTCAGCATAGCAGTTCAGCGTCAGCTTTTCAGCATAAAGCATTCCCACTAGCAATTTCTTCAGGAATTGCATTCTCTAGTTGTTTCTGATACAGCACATAGCTTGACATGTGCTTTATTAAGTGTTTACCGCTATAGTGCCATTATATTTATATATATAACAACTTTACTCTAAGTCCCTCTCGTAGACATCCTGCTGAATACACAGACACACAGCTAAGGGAGGGGATTCAGCATATATTATGTATATTATATATGACCACAGCGAATCTGGATCAGCTCCATTGCACCCCCGTTTCTCCTTACACACATATGTATGTATACATATGTGTAAGACATCACACCTGTGTGTGTGTGTGTGTGTGTGTGTGTGTGTGTGTGTGTGTGTGTGTGTGTGTGTGTGTGTGTGTTTGCTGTAACATTACCTCTGATGATGTTTACAGTATGGCCTCTTTTGGTTAACTCCCCCCCCGGAAAAAAAACAACACAAGACCTCTTGGAAATTCTAACTGGTTTTTTATGTAAAAGGTTCAAATAAAAACACAACACTGTCATTGTAAGTGACACTCAGTTGACTTTTAGACTTTTGTGTCCAACTGCTACATTTGTGATTCAGTCTGTGTTCAGTTCAGGTACAGCTCAAAGTGTTGGAGAAGACGCCTCCTGTTGGGGACCATTTCAATGCAAATCTTCAGGACCTCGTTGTTGTCAACAGGGATCTCTCTTTCTACAGCCAGTCGGAGAAGATCAGACAGACGCTCTTGACCACAGATTTCTCAGCCTTGTTTTGATTATTTTCAGCTTTGAAAACGTGCGTTCTACCGTTGCCGTTGAGACAGGCAGAGTGGCATAGGTTTTGATGAGCTTGAACAGTGTGGGAAATATGGTGTGAGCATCAAATTATTTGAAAACATCCAGCATTGCCTTTGCAGTCCTCTCTGGACATGTGTAGGTTGCATGGAAGACTCTTAGCTCTGTTTTGAGATGGATCTCCTCTCCCTGGAAGCCATAGAACTCACAAAGTGAATGCACAGTGTTGAGACCCTCACCCTGGTCAATATTCTTCCACTGAGCTGGGTCAGTGAGACTGTGAAGAGACCTAGGATTTCAAGGCTAAGCCTTCCCAAATATTTGTGTAACTGCATCCTGGTAAAATAAAAATATAATGTCTAATGTTTGTGTCTTTGACATTAGCGCTGCTATACAGCCACCTGTGCCCTGTACCACGAAGCCAGTTCAACAGACCCTGGATACGTTTGAGTTCTCTTAACTAACCCTAACAAACGAGATCTCGCTAAGCGGTCCTACAACGCTGGTTATCAACTCGGTAAATCAAGCCAGGGTTTCTCTCTCCAGCTGAGAGCGCGTTCACATGAAAGGGGCGGGGTTAGCAACATTTGACCAATCACAAACAGGGACAAGTGTACTGACAGCGCAACATCATACTTCATTAATGAAAAGTAAACTAATATTAGACAAATATGAACTTTAAACATCCATGATGACTTAAACCAGCCTGTCCTCCTACAAAAAACGACCATATAGGTCGATTGTTCAGCAGCTAAATACGACCCAGAGTCACGTTTTAAAGTGTAGCACCTCTAGTGGTCGTGTAAGAAACAACATGCTCCTGTCGATTGCAAACGCCCGGCCCTCCCCCCCAGAATTACACTTGCTGGCTATTGTGTGTTTCGCAACATGTTCTATGGCACGTCTCTACTGGGAAATGTAGTTTTAAAAGACGTTTTCGTATTTCCCACAATTAGAAGTTGCCAGTATTAAACTGTATACATCCCTGGAGGTTTAGGGGATACGAAACACATTGGTGTTATCAAATTTAAAACATATAATTAATACATGGGTGAAAATTGCTTGTGTCCATAATGGGCAGCATTAATACCACATGACAGCTAAGGTCAGAAGAGCTTTATTTAACAGCTGGTCTTATGTCTGTGACCCCTCCTGTTGTTAATTGATAAGCCTGAAACATGCACCTGTCAAGGTTCAGATGCACATTTAGCAAATATGGCAGTAGCCATCGATCATCTTAAGTTAAGATACTTTATTGATCCCAAGTTGGGAAATGTTTTTGTTACAGCAGCATGTACTACTTTGTTCTACTCCACTACAATTCAGAGGTTAACCTGGTATTTTTACTCTACTACATTTATTTGTGTTACTTTGCAGATTCTGATTAATGATGTGAAATATAAACAACCCTTAAATCAGACTTTAGTTACACCTGTGTAAAATTCAGCCTTATCAGTTTGTCTGTTTTGCACATCCTCCTGTTAATATCTTTGGACGTCCTGCACTAAACTGTTTTACTGTAGAGATCACTACAGTATCTTCTTGATATTTTCCATTCTATATTTCTATCATTGACCCCTATTTTGTATGTAGGCTACTCTTAATATTTAAATGTTTTCATCAAATATAACTTATTCAACAACTACATTCAATAACGTGCTTTAACCACTAGGAGGTGCGGTTTAGACCAGTGGTCTAGTTAATAAAACATAATAATATCGTACATAATATGACTATAAACTGTATTGTGAAATTAAAACAGAACATTAAAGGAAAATACAGTTTCAGTCTCTCGATGTGAAGCTGATGCATTGTACCATGAACCTGTATAGACCTGTAACAGTCAACTGCATGAGGAGTTGGAAAGGTAGTTCAGAAAATCAGTAATATCTTTAAAAACTACAAAAAAGTCCCTTTCTATCAGCTGTGCACCGTTATGGTGTAAATACAGACTATCTACTAATTGGATCAAATATAAAAGTCAGCCGAATTAGTGTTGATACTGCAAGGAGACGTATTGTGTGAAAAGAAATGGAAGATGTTGTTTAATTGTTGATATATGTATGGTCCACGTCACGTATTCAGTTTTGGCGGCATCTCTTCCAGTTTGTCAAAAGGTCTTCTGATCAGGGCTCTATAAATACATATCTAGGGCAGGTATGTAATATTTAATGCAGCCGAACCGTGTATTACAATGCCGTTATGTGATGACTTTCAAAGAGAAAAGCAAGAACACTCGGAATAAAGTATTATTATTATTTTTTTAATGTTTTCCGATTTCATATCACATAAACACCATATCCCGACGTGCATTGCGGCGTGATCAAAACCTCTGAAAACAGAAATGTGTCTCTCAGAATCGAAAGAGAAAAACCTATGGGAAAAACACAAAAGCATTGTACACAATTTAAACCAATTAATGTCGTATAATTAACTAGGATAAACTGATGTTTTTTAGTGGATGAGTAGTGCAGTTAAATCATTTGATCATTGGTTTTATTATGAAAATGGCGAGACCGGAAATACTGTTTTCAACCTGTAACTTTACATGGAAGCTTGCCGCATATACACGTTGTCCTGACGAAACCTCAAATCATCTTCGTAATATCTATCAAACTATAGATCCTACATATCGACTGGACGTGGATTCTAAAAGTACAATATATACTTCTCGCTAGAAATCTAATCATAAAGCGTTTTAATGGCCAAACTATCCTACAATTTAGGATTTTACAGAGAGGGTTATTTGTGAATAAACAACCCTCTGTAACGTTTGCATTGAACGGGAGCACTAGAGGCCGACAATTTTAAAACGTAATTATAGGTCGTATTAAGCGCTTGAACAAACGACATATTTGGTCGTAATAAGGGCTTAAACAATCGACCCATTTGGTCGTATGAGTTGGAGGACTTGTTGACTTAAACATATAATCCAAGATACGAGCCATAGAGTTGCACCTGCAAGGAGAATACAGAACAACTCGTTATAAAATAAACTACCTAGTGTTTGAAAGCGTACAATAGGTTTATGATACTGCCCCATCTAAGACACGAGGGGATCTGACTTTATTACATTTGAGTTGAGTGTTTCGTCAACTTAATGTGTTGCTTAAAATAATACGTCTGCATCATAGACTGTAAATGGACGTAGGGTCCGTGACGTCACCCATATAATTCTGCAGAGTTGCCGTGAAGCCCTTAGTAGGCGGAGTCGGCCACTAACGGCTCAACAGTGGCGTCAGAGTTCAACTCCCGCCTTCTCCAGCCTGCTCCAAATAAGGGCAAAGAGGCGGAGCCGAGGCGGGACCTGCTGCCACCGAGCTGAAGCTACCAAGCTAAGCTAACATGCTCCCCATCTGCACACTGCCGTCCCATTTTACGTTTCTAAGGTAAGCGGACATGAAACTATTCAGCAAACCTATAAATAATAATCTAAGTTATTGAGTTTTTAGCATAATACTTCAGAATCTTAAAATCCCTTAACGTTTGTATGCAATTGTGCTAAATTCAACACTGGAATCAAGCAAATATTAATATGTTTGCATGACATTAGTTATTTGTATTTTAATATCACTTAACCATACGTTTAATACATTTAAGTCAAGCTAAGGTACATGTGATGGTAGCTAGTTAGTGCTCTTACCTGTGAGGCCTCCTCCAAACAGCCAGACTGTATCATTAAAACTAAGTACCCGTTCTAGATCCTTGACTTTAGACAAACAATTCAAGAGACAACATGTATTTAAAGACCAATCTTTATTTGAATGTGCCTCTTAACCTGAGATATTAGTTATACAGTATTGACAATCTAAAAAAACTGAGAAACTCAACTTTATATTTCTTATTGTCTAAAGCATTTATTATTTTCATTTTCCCCCTCTCATATTCAGAGTGGACGGATTGAGACAGCGTGGTGTCCATAGAGCTGCAGAGACTTCAGGGAGAAACCTCCGTGTGATGGACGTCTAGCATATGTGCTTTTTATTTAAAACATTTGATGAAGTTTTGGTTCACATTTCAATAAATTGTATTTGTATTTGCATTCCTTTTGTCCATTATTCTTACTGAAAATGTTAGATTACACATTCACATCTGACTGAAGATTGGCCCCATTGACGTTGCAAACTCTGCGGTACAAGGCAAGTGATGTGAAGCTCATAAAGTGAGGCAAATAGAAATAATCAGCTGATGGAGTAGATGTGGAAATAGCTGCATTCGATCAGCTGACTGTGTTTTCACAATAAAAGTAGTTATATATACCGACATACATGAAGCTTCTGGTATGTTGCAACTGACAAACCACATGAACAAGTGAAGACACAGTATAGCCATAACATACTTGAAATAATGTTTTATTTGGTAATGTTGTGAGTGAAGTGTGTGTGATGAGTGATGAGTGTAAAAAAATGTAATGTGGATCAGTATGTGTGAACAAATTATAAAATTAGAAATGTTTCCTGGTCCACGTCATAAATTAGCTGGTGTATCCCGAGGCGGACTCTTGCCCTCTGTCCCCTTGTCATCAGCCTCATGGTGGGCAAGAAGCTCTTAAACAACTGCAAGTCCTCGTCCTCGTCCTCCTCCACCACTGGTGGGGTTGGCTGGGCAATTGCTGGGTAATTGCTGACAGCAGATAGCAGACTTCTTTCGAATGGGGACATCTCCCTCTCCCTCCCCCGTCTTTTGCCCCGGACCTCAGCATTCTCCACCTGGCTGGCTGCTGCTGGCTGACTGGCGGGCTGACTGGTGGACTGGCTGGTGGACTGGCTGGCTGGCTCACTCTCTACCTGGCTCTCTTCCTCTGCCACCAGGGTGGATGGAGGCAGGGTCTGCCGGGAGACATTGCTGGACGTCTCACGGTCTATGAGGTTAAAAACCCCATCACTGCCATAAAACGCCAGGGCTTGTACCCCCCTGCAGACCCTGCCCCGCTTCTTTTTGCCTCCTTCTCCATATTCTTCCATATGCCGTTTCCCTCGCCAAAAAATACAATGTTGTTGTTGTAAGTCAATGGAAAATCGTCCAAACAGCACCAGACTTCAGACTATCATTAATGGTCTGGCCCTCAACAGCTCTATGTCAATTATGGGATGTCCTCATATGCCGTTGCCATGTCAACGCGCTAAAAACTCGCCAAAAAACCTGGTGTTATCGTAATTCAATGGGAAATCGTCCAAACGGCACCAGACTTCATATGATGGCTAATGGTCCGGCCCTCAACAGCTCTACACCAATATGTCATCATATGCCTTGCCATCGCAACGCCTCCCTTGCCAAAAAACCTGGTGTTGTCGTAATTCAATGGAAAATTGTCCAAACGCCACCAGACTTCAGATGACAGTTAATGGTCCGGCCCGCAACAGCTCTACGCCAATGATGGGATGTCATCATACGCCGTTTCCATGGCAACGCATCCCTCGCCATGAAACACGGTGTTGTCCTAATTCAATGGAAAATCGTCCAAACACCACCAGACTTCAGACTATCATTAATGGTCCGGCCCTCAACGGCCCTCCGCCCACGTGACTGGGCTCGCGCGGCCTATCAGCCGTCATGATTTCCGAACCTTTTCTGTGCTTTTGCCGGTCGTTTTCCCTGTTTTGGGTGTTTTTCGCAGGTTTATCGGTCGCTGTTCGACCGATTTCAATAGGGTCTTCGCCGACCTAGGTCTTACACCCTAATTATGTGTTATTGTTGAGTAAATGGAGAATTGCACAGGGGAAAATAACGTATCTATGCGACAATTTTAGATGCGGATTTTGTTAAACTAATACGTTTGCGCTGTGGACCAACACTATACTTTGACGGGGAAGGGGGTAGCAATAAAGATAACACCATTAAACAGTTACACAACATAACAGAAATAATATCGATAGCAGCCACCTTGGTAACAATGAAAACGTTGTATAGACACAATTTCCTGAAGTAATCTTCGTAATAACTAGCAAACTAAAGATCACGTACATCCACTGCACACATAATCTGAAATAACAGCTCATATTTCTCGCATCAAATGACATCAAAACGCATTTTAATGGCCAAACTAACATTAAAATAGGCATTTTCCACCGAGAATAAAACATTTCTGCAGGGAGAAATTTGAAGATCACATGACATAGACGCCAGCCATTGGAATGAATGGTGAAAAAAAACGTAGGGATCTTACAATTTCAGAGGCCTTTTTGTAGAAATACTACGTCCCAAGTTGTGAACCAACGTAGTTATTACACGTTTTTTTATGAGACTGGGTTGGACATACTGATAATAAAATATATACCCCCTCCAAATGTCTGTGCACGTCCCTGGGTCTTTAACGCACAGCGATATAGAACATAAATAATAAAAACGTACCTGGTTTAAAACACTTTTGTGGTCATACTATCCATTCAAAATTTCACAGGCAATTACAGAAGAAGTAAAATAAGTAATAGAAGAAGAATAAGGCTGCTAACGCTAAATGCTAACGCTACAATAATTGTATTGCTGCGAACAAGCACCACACCATTGAAACATCAATTTTGTTACAATTTTATTTCACCTTGCTATGTGTTTTTAAAGCATATTTAAAAACGGGGGCATTTCCGGGGACAGATTGAGCCGGGGATTGGCCACCAAAGCCAGGCAGGCATTTGCTATGACCACCGTCCATAGCCATATGAGGCCGGCCGCATGGAGGGCTTTCCTTTGCTTCCAGCTGTCAGATTGTAAACAAAGTCATGTGACTAGTGGCAGATGACAGCGCTGAGCGCTGACAAGGTGTGTTTTATTGCAGCGAGAGGCTACAATACTAATTGTGGGTTTATCATGTTGATTCGGCCACAACAGAACAAAAATACTTTTGCTCTCTCCAGAATGGCAGGTCAGCCAAAGAGGGAAAAAGAGCCGATGCCCGGGCAACATTAGCCCGTACCTGTGCACGTCCCTGCAGTGAGGTAAAGGCACACCTTTATCATTATAGTTATACAAAAATAAGAGAATAAATTAAACAGGTATAACATTCTATATGACAGTAAAAAAAAGTTGTTATTAATAAACAAGAATACAGTTTAAAAGGGGAGTGATTTGTAAAATATCCATAAAGAAAAATAAAATCTGCTTCCAGTTCTGTTTCATATGGGTGTTGAGAGATGTATCCATAGATCTCCTAATGTTGCTCTCAAAGTGCACCAGATTGATGCTTTTAACTTCAACATTTAAAAAAAAATCTAGCTCGGACCCAAGGGTGTCTTAGCACGAAGTGCGAGTGTGGAATTATTCCTATTATTATTTTTCTGCTGGCGTTTCCTGTTTTTGAGGCCTTTAGTACGCTTCAAAAGTTGTATAATTTTGCACGGACGCCAGGACTGAACACACATACAGCTCTTAAAGCATATAATATATATTAGGCTACAGCCCATGTATATGTTATGATGTGAAGCACTATTTGGTTTCATGAAAAATATCAACTGTTTATTTCTAGATATCTACTGAAGTCTGTAATGTAGGCCTTTTACTTCTATTATTGAGTGATATATTTTATACACACTATTCTACTTTCTGCACTGGCCTCAGCAGCTCTTCTCACTGTAAATATCGGCTCACAATTAAAGCAGTTGTATTAAAAACATACATAGCCTAATATCCAGAGGAGATGTGTTTATTGAGTAAACAAACGGTCAAGGGCAGAAAGTCTGCACAACCCACTGCACCACACGCCACGGTTACTGCTCCTCCAGACACCCTCCGCGATAATCGATTGTCGACGAGCCTTTACAGAAATGTGTTTTCCTTCGAGGCGGCGCGCCCACATCCGTATCTGGGTCGCTGCCGGAGGTCCTGGGACTCCGAGACGCGAACATTTGAGAAATTACGAATTTCGGAGGACTCGCGAGTCGCGCGCGTCTGCTTGAAGACGGGACGACCGGCGACCCTCCCCTACAGGCTCTCTGACGCGAAGGTCCGCCCACAACTGCGTGCACGTCTGTGACCGCAGTTTTAATTTAAATTCAAGAAGTTACTCAACTGTTGAAAAACAACTTTTTCAATGATCTTACCTAGAAATGGCAGGTTTGATATGGGCCTGTAATTGTTCATTACTGAAGCATCTAGATTATTCTTTTTTAAGAGCGGTTTAATGACTGCAGTTTTCAGGGCCTGTGGAAAAATACCTGAGCGAAGAGATTTGTTTACTATATGAAGTAGATCTGAGGCCATGCAACGAAAAACATCTTTGAAAAACCCTGTTGGAATAATATCAAGGCAGCAGGAGGAGGACTTCAGAAGTTGTATAATGTCCTCTAGGTTTTCATCATTAATCTGATGGAATTGTGTCATGGTGTTTGAATTGATGTTAAGTGGACAAAGAGACAACACATGTTCTGTTCCTGATGCAGAGGCACTGACTGCTTGTCTGATTTTCTGAATTTTGTCAGTGAAGAAGGCAAAATCATTGCACGCCCTGGTGGATAGAAATTCAGAGGCTACTGACACTGGGGGGTTAGTTAGTCTGTCGACGGTAGCAAACAAGGCACGTGCGTTGTTTTTGTTTTTGGCAATGATGTCAGAGAAGAACGATTGTCGTGCGTTTTTCAATTCCAAATTATAAAGGCCAAGTCTCTCTTTATAGATTTCAAAGTGAACCTGGAGATTTGTTTTTCGCCACCTGCGTTCAGCTTTTCGACATTCTCTTTTTTCTGTTTTCACGGTCATGGCCTTTCTCCAAGGAGATATTTTCTTCCCAGTCACTTCCTTTACCTTAATTGGAGCAATGGCATCTATAACATTTTTAATGTTTGAATTAAAATGATCTACTAGCTCATTTACTGAGATGTTAGCAGGGGCAAGTGTGGAAGAAAAATTCTGAGTAAACATTTCCCTAGTATTTTCAGTTAAACATCGCTTTGTGGTTACCTCTTTTTGAACACTTGTGTGAACAGAAATAGAGCTCTCAAAGAAAACACAGGAATGGTCAGAGAGTGCAACATCAGTCACCACAACCTTAGAGATATTCAGACCCTTTGAGATAATTAAGTCCAGAGTGTGCCCCTTATTGTGCGTGGGCTCCGTCACATGCTGAGTCAGTCCATAGCTATCAAGAACACAAAACAGTTCTTTAGCCCCTCTGTCCTGGGGGTTGTCAACATGGATGTTAAAATCACCAACAATGACTAGACGGTCAAAGTCAATACACACTATAGACAGCAGTTCAGTAAAGTCATCAAAAAAGCTTGCACAGTATTTGGGTGGCCTATAGATATTTAGGAACAGAGCTCGAGAGGAGCATTTCAGCTGAAGGGCCACATATTCAAAAGAAGCAAAGTTCCCATACGATGTCTTCCTGCATTGAAGGGAATCATTGAACAGAATAGCAACTCCACCCCCTTTCTTATGCATTCTTTCCTGACTCATAACACTAAAGTTGGGAGGGGTTGATTCGATCAGGACAGCTGCACTGTTATTTTGTTCAATCCAAGTTTCTGTTAAAAACATAAAATCGAGATTGTGCTCAGTGATAAAATCATTGATTAAAAATGTTTTTCCTGCCAAAGACCTGACATTTAATAAAGCTAGTTTAAGTTCGTTAAACACACTATCAGTCATGTTTTTTGTGACAACCTGTGGCTGACATGGAATCACTGCTAAATTAGATAAACTCACAAACGTTTGAGCACTTCCTGTTTCTCAAACGAGATGCACCGCTCTTAATCTGTTACCTATCAACACAGATATCGGCAAAGCTACAGGCAGGCAAGGCCCCGGCATGTTCTAGAAAGAGTTGAGAGTGCCATACGCCCTTGAGCCTGGACCCAGCACATATCAGTAAGAGTTTGTCACATCCTTATCAGGCTTCGGAGACTGCAGTATTGCCTTAGTTTGGTCTTTGAACTCCAGGAAGGAATTAGTGCCAACCCTCTGTATCTCCTTCAGGTGTTCAGCGATCTCCAGGAGGGTGGGCGAGGGTGAAAGGGTGAACGGAGAGTAGAGTAGTGGCGAACCGTGTCTGTCACAAGTTAGATGCATCTATTGTTGTTTGTTTGGTTTGGCTCATCTAAACTCTCCTGTCATTTCAGATCCCGCCTTCCTCCAGGCCCTTGTAATCAGCTCACTTCCCTCACCTGGTCTTGCCAGCCCTTCCCCTCACCTGTTACTCATTCCCTCATCACCCCACAGTATTTATTCCACCTCCAGTGCATGACATTAAGGATTTTGGCTTAGATGGCCCTGTCAGCCCAATAGAGATTGCCCTGAAAAATACAGGCGGACGAAATGACGCACGAAGGGTTTGGGGGGCCTCCGTAGTGATGGCAAAATGAAGCTTTGAATGAAGCATCGAACCACTTGGACAATTGTGTCGGAAATAGGTTCATTTCTCGAAGCTTCAGTTACAGCGACCTCTCCTGGCGAAGTGCAAGGCTGCAGTGGGTTTAACGTATCTTTGCCTTGAAAAATATTCGATACACACACACACACACACACACACACACACACACACACACACACACACACACACACACACACACACACACACACACACACACACACACACACACACACACACACACACACACACACACACACACACACACAAAGACTGAATATCATGTTCTATTTGCAATTAAAGATTGATAATTGTGTGTAATGGGTTATTGAGAAGAGACTAGAGAGTGCTGGAAATTTTTTTGGGAGGAGAGGGCATTTTATCAGTTATTAAAGTTGAAAAGCAATGATTAATACATCCATTCCGGGCTTTGAACCAGCTGCGCGGAGGACATCACCGCATTCTGGCCGCCGGCTCTACCCACTGGGCTATCTATTCCTTGAAATATTGAACTGTTTTTATATTAGTGATAAGTGTCTTTTTGTTCACAACTTCTCCACATTTCGAAGTGTTTCCCGAGCCAGAACGACCTATCTTTCTTCCTGGCTTGCTCTATAATGATAGTACAATTCAAATGCAATACCAACAACTCAACAGCAACAACACAAACTACGACAACAACCCACACATTGCACATTGTTTAGAGCGGTCATAAAGTGTTGAAGCGCTCAAATTTGAAACTGTTTCAACCTGTCACCTGTCAGAATCGAGACGAGGCAGTGATTGAATCGTGTGAATGGACCGTGAACCAGTCATTCAGGAAATGAAGCAGTTGCTGCTTCGGACGTCACATGTCACGTGATTTGAAGCATGCTTCGAAGCACTGCTTCTATGGAATAGGAAGTCCAGGGTTGAAGCTCCGTTCGAAGCTTCAGTGTCAAACTGCCATCACTAGGCCTCCGTCCCCCTAGAACATTTAGATTTGTGCAGGTCTTAGATGCTGTCTGGTGCATTCTCTAGACTGAATTATAAGATGAACCACCACAATATTATATTGTACAATTTCAATTGTATTCTTCATTTCACTTGTTTGTTCTTGTTTGTGTTTGCTCGCTTGCATGCCCTGCATAGCTACCATTGTTGGTCAAGACACTTTCCATCTGATGAAGGCAAATGCCTTCCCAGATGGAAAAAAGTAGAAAACATTACATTCAGTTATAACTGCCAAAACAAACATTATTTACACTATTATGGCCCCTGTTAAAAATGTTTGTCATGTTATCTACTGTAAGTTGGTCGAACAAATGCCTCCTCATCCGGGAGCTGACCGAGTATGGCGTTATATTTGTGCCTCTATCCTGAGCACGCAATGAAACATGTTGAGCATAGAAAATGCTATTGAGCGAGCACTTGAACATTTTTGAGCACAGAGAAATATATTTTCTCTCATAAAACTCCTGCTCTGTGCGCAAGCAGACCGCTGCACGCGCTCTCTCTCCCCCGCTCGCTCGACCTCTCCAGCCTGTGCGCGCTAAGCTTTGCCTGCACTCGCTCAAGTTGTCACAGCGTTACAAATGTGCCACAAAACCAACCAATCGGAGAACTCGAGAAGGTCAATTCTGATTGGCTGGTCGTCTCCAATCATATCTTGGAGAGGGATTTTCGGTTGCCATCAGCAGTGGCGTTTTTATATGTACAAAAGTGGTGGGGCACAAAACACTTTAAGCTTCTGCAGTGAGGTTCATGGCTGCTGAGGCACTGGCTCTGACTCTTCAGGTTTACAAATATTATATTTTGACCTAAATCAAAATATAATATTATTTTCAAAAGCTTTTTTTGTCTGATGCTTCAATTAATTTTAAACAGACAGTTCAACAGAAGGATACCAATTTTTTTTTAATTTTATCATTTAAATATTGAATTGTTCTCTCTTTGTAAGATCCCATTTTCAATACAATTGCAGTCTTACCTTGACTTGAATATGAAGACCATTTGCCTATCCTTCTGGACAAAAATCTCTATTACTTTTTTGTAAAAGTCCTTCATATGTTCTTGTAGTTCAAAAGTCTATCATAAATCTAATCTAATCAATAGATTTATGATTCGAAAATTATAAAAGTAGGGTAGACATGTGGATATTATCCGGCTGAGCAAAACGTGCATTTATCTAACAGCTACGTTTCCCACAGACCTTATTTGGAGCTATTTTCTAAAATCCTATGGAGAAATCTCGTTGCTTTTTTGTGGAGGGAAGCCATGCGCAGCTTACTTCCTGGTTTTAGGATGCCTCACTGCAGCTCTCTCGTCTCCTCTTCACACACCACACTTTTCGCGGCACACGTACTTACAGCCAATCAGCTCTGAATCATGTGAGATGACGTATGGTGGGGATGGCAGCTCTCTGCCCCTCTGGTCATTGTTTTTTTGCCACACACATTAAATAGGACAATACTCTGAGCATGCGCAGTGTAGTTTTTACAGTCACCATTGACTTAGACAGTGAGAGGGAGGGGCAGGATCGGGTTTTGTCCCACATGGCTTTAAACAGCTCAATAGGCACACACTGTAGACACTAATTAGAAGAACACATACTAAAACAGCAATGTACAGACGAATCAGATGATTAAACATGATCTTACAATATATTTAATATTTTTTTTTTTGCATTTTTTTGTAATCATTATTTTTAATACTTTCTGAAAGTATTACAAATGAACCCTTCTGAGGTATTGATTACTTGCTGTAAGCATTAGAGGTGGCAGAATGACATGTTTCTCTCTCTATCACAATTTTGGGTTGAGCAGAACCTGGACCAACTTCTGTTTCCTGTTCTACAATGGGCATAGAGCTTGCGTTAATTTTCAACCAGACAGATGAGGCTAGGATTCCGGATAAAGTTAGCAACACACGTTAACCATGAACAGCCTATTAATCCGTTCTCTTAATGTTATTTCCTCCAACGTTGTGGAATGAGAGAAAAGGGGCTTCTTAACGTGCTTCTATTCGGGGTGGAGGGAGTTACATATGAGTTAAATATAACATTGGGGCGTGTGATTGTAGTGGGCGGAGGTGGTGAAATGAGGATATCCATCTTGGAGTTCAAGCTAGTATAATATAGTTAATGTTACACAATAATAAGGAAGAGAGCTATTTTTGTGATGCATCGCTATTGATATGGATTTAGAGTGCATATTTGAGACTTCTAAACAGTAAACTAAAACGTAACTTATGGGTGAGTGTTTTTAGCAGAGTCATATTATGTCCTTGTGATTCTGTTGATTATTACCTGTCTGTATTATGTTGCAGCTCAGCTGATGTTGGATTGATGGCAAAGGGAGAGGGACTTAAGTGAGAGTGAAAACACATGGCTAGATGTATCTAACCCTTTCTCCTGTCTCCCTCTCTCAGCACAAGAACCCCAGGGGTTTCAATGGAGCCTGAAGACCTGCACTGAGACCCTCACCCTGCACCTGCGTCTCAACTCCCAGAGCTTTGCAAGCCTCTCCTTGTTCCCTATTTTGATTAAACAGACGTTAAGCTTCCCAATGGTGTGGTCTTCGTTTTGTGAACAATATAATAATAATAATAATAATATATCAATTTTATATATCGCTTTTCTGAACCCAAAGACGCTTTACATTTGGGAGGGAGGGTAGACAAACAAAACAAAAACAAAGACAGAACCAAAAAGAAACAAAACACAACAGAAAAGCAGTCAGGAGGAAGTTGATTGAGAGGGGGGGGGGCTTATGGATAGAGAGTTGAAGAGGTGGGTTTTGAGGCGGGACTGGAACAGGGTGAGGGACTCAGACTCACGGAGGTCTTGGGGGAGGGAGTTCCAGAGCTTCGGGGCTGCCACAGAGAAGGCTCTGTCCCCGAAGCTCCGGAGTTTGGCCTTGGGGATTGAAAGCAAACCGGCTGAGGAGGATCTGAGGGATCGGGGTGGTTGGTAGAGGGTGAGGAGGTCAGTGAGGTAGGGGGGGGCCAGATGGTGCAGGGCTTTGTAAGTGAGGACCAGGAGTTTGTAATGGATGCGGTGTGAAACGGGGAGCCAGTGGAGTTCTTTGAGGACCGGGGTGATATGATGCCATGATTTGGTGTGGGTGAGGAGTCTGGCGGCTGCGTTCTGGACACGCTGGAGTCTACTGAGGGAGGTGGAGCTGATGCCGTAGAGGAGGGAGTTGCAATAGTCAAGGCGGGAGGAGATGAAGGCGTGAATGAGTCGCTCAGCTGCAGGGCGGGTGAGAGAGGGACAGAGTTTGGCAATATTGCGGAGGTGAAAAAATGAGATTTTTACAACATGACGGATGTGGGGCTCGAGGGAGAGGGTGGGGTCAAATATCACGCCAAGGTTGCGTGCCTGGGTGGAGGGGGAAACAGGGGTGCCATCAATGGTGACTGTCAGGTTGGGGTTTTTGCTGAGGGTGGATTTGGAGCCGATGAGGAGGAGTTCAGTTTTATTGCTGTTGAGTTTTAGGAAGTTGTGTTGCATCCAGGATTTTATTGCAGTCAGACAGGATTCGATGTGGGTGAGGGGGGGGTTGTTGGGGGATTTGGTGCTGAGGTAAATCTGGGTGTCGTCGGCATAGCAGTGAAAGTCCAGGTTGTATTGGCGGAGAATCTGACCAAGAGGGAGGATGTAGATGATGAAGAGGAGGGGGCCGAGTACTGAACCTTGGGGAACACCTTGGGTGACTGAAGCTGTGGCAGAGGAGTGGTTGTTGAGGGAGATGAAGTGGGATCTGTCGGAGAGGTAGGACTGGAGCCACCTGAGTGCAGTACCTTCGATACCGATGTCATGGAGTCGGGTAAGCAGGATGGTGTGGCTCACGGTATCGAAGGCTGCACTCAGGTCGAGGAGGATGAGGATGTTGAGGGAACCGGTGTCAGCAGAGGTGAGGAGGTCATTGAGGACTTTGATGAGGGCCGTTTCTGTGCTGTGGTGAGGACGAAAACCAGACTGAAGGGGTTCAAAAAGCTGGTTGGTTTGGAGATGGCGGTGAAGTTGTTTGGAGATAATGCGTTCTATTGTTTTTGAGAGAAAGGGGAGGTTGGAGATGGGACGGTAGTTACTGAGGGAGGAGGGATCCAGACCGGGTTTCTTGAGGATGGGAGTGACAGCAGCAGTTTTGAAGGCAGAGGGAACGGTTCCTTGGGACAGGGAGGAGTTGAAAAGGTTGACAAGGTAGGGGCAGAGGACGGGGAGACAGGACTTCAGTAGAGGGGTGGGTAGAGGGTCAAGGGAGCAGGTTGTGGGTTTGGAGGAGCTGATCAGTTTGAGTATTTCAGGGGGGGTAACCAGAGTGAACTGTGAGAGGCGGCCGTGGGGAGGAGGAAGGCTCGGGAGGTCCAGGGAGATGGGGGGAGAAATTGTGGCGGTGGATGTTGGGGGAGATGTATGTGTGTCAGATGCAGCGGATAGGGAGAGATTAATGGCAGTGATTTTGTCAGAGAAAAACTGGAGGAATGAACTGCATAAAGTGGAAGTGGAGGAAGGGAGGGTGTCAGCACGGGGTTTGAGGAGCTTGTTGACGGTGGAGAAGAAGGTCCTGGGGTTATGGGAGGGGTCGGTAAAGATGGTGGAGAGGTAAGCAGTTTTTGCGGCAGTGAGGGCGTCTCTGTAGGTAGTGAGATGGAGTTTGTAGGATTCATGGTGAACTGTGAGGGATGATTTCATGGTAAGGCGTTCAAGCTGGCGGCCGGTTTGCCTCAGTTTACGGAGTGCAGGGGTGAACCAGGGTGAGGAGGTTTTAAAAGTGACATTTTTCCTTTTGAGGGGGGCCAGGCTGTTGAGGGAGGCGAGTAGGGTGGAATTAAGGTGGTTGAGTTGTTCATCGGGGGTTGAGCTGAGGTTCGAGTCCAGGGGGAGAGTAGAGGATAGCAGGTCGGAGAGGTACTGGGGATCGACAGAGCGTACATTACGGAAGGTGATGGTCCTGGGTGGGGGGGGGTGGCGATGGTGAACTGTATGAGTTTGTGGTCAGAGAGGGGAAAGGGGCAGGGGTGGAGGTCGAGTACTGGGAGGTTGGTGGAGCAGACAAGGTCAAGGATGTGTCCTTTGTCATGGGTGGGGAAGGTGACATGTTGGGTAATTGTGAAATTGTCCAGAAGGGAGGAGAATTCAGAAGCGAGTTTGCAGGTGGGGGAGTCCATGTGGATGTTGAGGTCGCCGAGCAGTAACAGACGTGAGGAGAGGGATGAAGCAATGGTGAGGAGTTCAGTGAGATCAGAGAAGAAGGAGGGGTGTGGTTTGGGGGGGAGGTAGATGAGGATAACTGTCAGTGAGCGAGGGGCTTTGAAGGCGAGGAATTCGAAGGATGGTACTGAGGGGAGGGTGAGTTCTGTCGTCCGGATGTTGTGGTTGTAGATGACAGCGAGCCCACCACCACGGCGTGAGGGGCGGGGTTTAGTGATGTAATTAAAACCAGGGGGGGATGTTTGGTTGAGGGAGAAGAAGTCATTGGGTTGTTGCCAGGTTTCAGTGAGCAGAAAGAAGTCAATGGATTTGTCCAGAATTATTTCGTGGAGGATGTGGGCTTTATTGTTAAGTGACCGGATATTGAGGAGGGCAAAATTGGTCAAGTGGGGGGTTGGAGGGGTGGTGGCAGACTGGAGAGGTATGAGGTTGGCCAGGTTAGCAGCGCGGGGGTGGGCACGAGAGGGGGGGCAGTGGAGCAGAGGAGGGGGGCTTGATGGTGGGGAGAAATGGCTTGTTATATATGTTGGGAGGCGGAGGGGAGTGGGATCCGCTCCAGGAATTACATGCAGCTGGGAGTGTAGGTGAGCGGGGTAGAAAGGAGCAGTAGGAGTTGCGTTCTGATGACGCGTCAGGTGTGCGGCAGTGCGTTGGGTAGAGCAGATGGATGCTATGGATTGTCCGTGCTGAAAGTAAACAAAACTGCGGCGGGTGCTTCGGTGAATGTAGCGGGGTCGACGAAGGAGTCCAAGATGTCTGATGACTGAGATGGAAGACGGGGTGGAGGAGTTGGTGAATGACAGAAGCTGTGAGATGGAGTATTTCAGCATGATGACAGGCGGGAATGCTGGGAGCAGTGTGTTAGCAGCGATAGCGGCTAGCGGGCTAGGTGCACAGAGGTGGAGGATTGTTGTGGAGACGAGGAAGATCCATGACATGACAGGAGGATGTGAACAGCGGGACGGGACAGATGTACCCCGGAGATGAAGACAGGAGGCAGAGAGAGTCCACGGTTGTTGCGGGGGACGGAGACAGACAGGTAGGCGATGTAGCAGATAGCAATAGCCACCCGGCACTTTGATGGCTGAGTGAGGGCAGCCAGCAACGGAGGCAGAAATTAAAAACAATGTGCAGTGCAGCAGAGATGTGCAATGCAGGGCAGTAGTCCAATTCGAAGGTTTTTGCAAGAAGGAATGTTAGCTGAGGGTGATAGAGGGTAACAGAGGCGGAGAAGCGGCGAACAGTCAACGCCAGCGTCCTCTCCGTGGAAAAAGTCCGTTTAGAGGCCGATTACCTCTAGGTAATATGATTACCTCACATATTGTGTTGCTGTTGTTGTCTTTTGTGATAGTTAAATTGCTCCTGCTGACTTGAGCCAGACATTCTTTCTTCCTCTCTGTGTCAGTGGGGAAACTTACATTCATACTCCTTTCTCTGAGCGCTTGGAGCAGCACAGCAAACCATGGGGGAGACTATATGCCACGACAACAGAGGAAAAGGCACAGACAAACTGCATGCATGCTATTAAATGTTTATTGAATTCCATTTATTTACATGGATGTTCCTAAAACAACACATTCATCATCATCATCATCATCATCATCATCATCATCATCGTCATCATCGTCATCATCATCATCATCATCATCATCATCATCATCATCGTCATCGTCATCGTCATCGTCATCATGCTGCTGCTAGTCCTTTGACTCATTGTGCTGTCAGTTGACCATCATTGATGGCACCTGTGGGTCTCCTGTCCTTTCTGAAAGTCATAAAGATTACATTAATACTTTAGATTACTTATGTCCTCAATTACCATGGGATTACTGAAACCACCATGAATGAAAGAAATGGTAGAAATGTATCTAATCTGAATTTTGAAATCTTCCTTCCGTCTCTCTAAATATATCAATAAACATTAGGATGTGATGCTCCTGACTACCATACAGGTTTAAGAAGATAATATTTGTTTTAAAGAATTCAAAGCAATAAACAACAGCAACCGGCTCTAACCAAGGCAACGTTAGCCTAACATGTATATGTTAGCAGGTAAGATTGCTGTTCACACTATGTATATTTTCTACTTTTTGTAATGCTATTTTATTTCTATTTATGATGTTTACATTTTCGATTGTTTAATTCTAGTCTTTTAACTGTCTTATGTACAATGCCTTGTCTTTTGCTGCTGCAGCGTAAACATTTCCACAATTGGTCTCAATAAAGTACTTACTTTATCTTAATCCTCAAATATTAGCACATTTTACTTAAAAAAACAAACACATTGATGTAACTACATACACATATCGATATGTTGTATACATATTGCAAATCAAAACCTTTATTGACCACTAATTACCAAAAATTGCATTTCTATCCTGTTATTAATGCATTCAAATCGTGATTCAAATGGCCCGCCACGAACTTCTGGGAACTTTCTGAGTCTCTCTGAACCACGTGATGATCAAGCATTTTGGACTTCCGCTGTCGCAACTCTTCTCTCTACATGGCGCTGGACCAGCCAATCAGAATTGACCTTCTCGAGTTCTCCGATTGGTTGGTTTTGTGGCACATTTGTAACGCTGTGACAACTTGAGCGAGCGTGCACAGGCTGGAGAGAGAGCGTGTGCAGCGGTCTGCTTGCGCACGGAGCAGGAGTTTTATGAGAGAAAATATATTTCTCTGTGCTCAAAAATGTTCAAGTGCGTGCTCAATAGCATTTTCTATGCTCAACATGTTTCATTGTGCTCAGGATAGAGGCACAAATATAACGCCATAACCGAGCAGACCCGAGCAGCAGTCGAGAGGAGCCGAGCGCATCCGCGAAGCATACAAAATGAGTTCCCGTTAGCCGGCAAATCCAAATCTCTTCGGTCAAAATGTCCAGTCAAAATAATTTCCCTTTAGCGCAATACCGCTTCAGTTGCGCCACTTATGTGACAGACAAGAAGAGTATGTGACAGACCAGAAGAGTATGTGACAGACAAGAAGAGTATGTGACAGACCAGAAGAGTATGTGACAGACAAGAAGAGTATGTGACAGACCAGAAGAGTATGTGACAGACCAGAAGAGTATGTGACAGACAAGAAGAGTATGTGACAGACAAGAATAGTCAATTCTAATGTCTAACACTTAATGTGGAGAAAGAGATGTCCTGTATGGGTTGATTGTGCGTTGATCTGTTGGTAATGCCTCAGGGTTCCGGTGGGCATGTAAACAAATGCATAATACTGCGCTATACTTTGTGGCCTCACCCGGTTGCATAGCGTGTCTTTTAATAAGCAGGTAGTCATATCATTAGCGAGAACTATCTGATAGATATGGACATAAACGCGAGTGAAGTCTAATCTGACGGGAGAGAGAGATCAGCTGCTGCTGACGAGTCGAGACTCAGCTCCTGAAACTAAGTCAATGGAGAAGTATATCAATGACTCTTTGGATTCAGGACTTATCCGGCCTTCTTCATCTCCTGCTGGTGCAGGTTTTTTCTTCGTGGGTAAGAAGGATAAGACTCACTGTCAAGAACAGGTACCCCCTTCCACTTGTTTCCTCTGCATTTGAACTGTTACAAGGCGCTACTATTTTTACCAAGCTGGACCTACGTAACGCGTACCATTTGGTGAGAATCAGGGAGGGGGACGAGTGGAAGACAGGATTTAACACTCCTAGTGGACATTATGAGTATTTAGTCATGCCTTTTGGACTCACCAATGCACCTGCAGTCTTCCAGGGGTTGGTGAATGATGTTCTGCGGGATCTTCTCAATATCTGTGTTTTTGTATACCTGGATGACATTTAGATTTGTTCCAAGTCAAAACAGGAGCATGTGGTCCATGTTCGCCTAGTCCTCCAGAGGCTCTTGGAGAACCACCTATTTGTCAAGGCCGAGAAGTGTGTGTTCCACACCACATAAGTCCCTTTCCTGGGACTTGTGGTCTCCACCGGAAACATCAAGATGGATCCTGACAAGACCAAGGCGGTGACTGACTGGCCACGCCCTTCAACACGCAAGAAGCTCCAACGCTTTCTGGGTTTTGCCAACTTCTACCAGAGGTTCATTCGAAACTACAGTTTGGTGGCAGCCCCTCTCACAGCTCTCACCTCTCAGAACATTCCCTTCCGGTGGTCCTCGGTGGCCGAAGGGGCTTTTGGTGAGTTAAAGTCACGCTTCACCTCTGCTCCTATTTAGATTTTTCCAGATCCTATTCGGCAGTTTACTGTAGAGGTAGATGCGTCGGACACTGGAGTTGGGGCAGTTCTTTCTCAACGGTCGGCCGAGGATCAGAAGATGCACCCTTGTGCCTTCTTCTCCCGGAAGCTGTCTCCAGCAGAAAGAAATTACGACATTGGAAATCGAGAACTGTTGGCAGTGAAACTTGCCCTGGAAGAATGGAGACACTGGTTGGAGGGAGCAGAGCAGCCTTTTGTGGTCTGGACGGATCACAGACATTTGGAGTACATCCGTTCAGCTAAGCGGCTGAACTCTCGTCAAGCCAGGTGGGCTCTGTTTTTCACACGCTTTGATTTTTCTCTTTCATACAGACCTGGTTCTAAGAACATCAAACCTGACGCCCTGTCTCGCCAGTTCCAGCCAGAGAGCTCTCCATCTCATTCTGAGAATATCATCGCTTCTACATGTGTCATTGGTCTGGTGACCTGGGAGGTGGAGGATAAGGTCAAGCGCTCTCAACCGTCTGTTTGTCCCTGCCACTCTCCGTACCCAGGTTCTCCAGGGGGGTCATAACTCCCGCCTGGCTTGTCACTCAGGAGTGAGACGGTCCCTAGCCCTGATTCGACAGCGATTTTGGTGGTCTTCCATGGAGAAGGATACCAAGGATTAATTGCTGCTTGCCTAGTCTGCTCCCAAAATAAGACCTCACGCCAAGCTCCTTCTGGTCTTCTTCATCCCTTGCATATCCCTCATCGTCCCTGGTCCCACATCTCCTTGGATTTTGTCACTGGTCTACCACCCTCAGACGGGAACACAGTCATACTCACAGTCATAGACCGGTTTTCCAAGTCTGCCCGGCTTATTCCATTAACCAAATTACCTACTGCCAAGGAAACGGCTGAAATCATGCTACAACATGTGTTCAGGCTGCATGGTCTCCCCAGTGACGTTGTGTCTGATCGGGGACCACAATTTACCAGTGTCAGTCTCTCGTCCGGATTTCATCCCCAGTCCAATGGTCAAGCAGAGCGAATGAACCAGGAGATGGAGACTGCCTTACACTGTCTAGCTTCCTCCACTCCCTCCTCCTGGTCGAGGCAGCTTCTATGGGTTGAGTATGCCCACAACACCCTTCCTAGTTCTGCTACTGGTCTTTCTCCATTCCAATGCTCCCGCGGATACCAGCCGCCCCTTTTGCCTGCACAGGAACGGGAGGCCAGCGTCCCATCTGTACAGGCGTTTGTAAGCCGATGTCGACGCATGTGGTTAAAGGCCCGCTCCTCGCTCCTGCGCTCTTCCGACCGTTATCAACGGTCTGCCAATCGCCGTCGCAAGCCAGCTCCACAGTACTCCCCAGGGCAACGTGTCTGGCTCTCCACACAGGATCTCCCTCTCAGAGTTGAGTCGAAGAAGTTGTCTCCCCGTTTTGTAGGCCCATTTCCCATATCTAGGATTATCAATCCTGCAGCTGACCGCCTGCGTCTGCCCCCTTCTATGAGGATTCATCCTACCTTCCACGTGTCCAAGATCAAACCAGTTAATGTGAGCCCTCTTCAGCCCCCCTCTAGACCTCCACCCCGGATTATCGACGGGGAGACTGTTTACACTGTCCGTCGCCTCATCAAGTCCCAGCGACGTGGAAGAGTGTTGCAGTACCTGGTACACTGGGAGGGTTATGGTCCTGAAGAGCGGTCATGGGTGCCCGCTCGCAGTATCTTTGACCCATCTCTCGTTACTGACTTTCACCAGGCCCATCCCGATCAACCTCGTAGGACGTCAGGAGCCGTCCATAGAGGGGGGGGTTCTGTCACAAGTTAGACACATCTATTGTTTGTTTGGTGGCTCATCTAAACTCTCCTGTCATTTCAGATCCCGCCTTCCTCCAGGCCCTTGTAATCAGCTCACTTCCCTCACCTGGTCTCCTCAGCCCTTCCCCTCACCTGTTACTCATTCCCTCATCACCCCACAGTATTTATACCACCTCATTATCACTGGTCCTTTGCCAGATTGTCTTGTCGTTTCCGCCAAGCTCTCCAGTGAGTGTTATTCTCTAGCCTAGATTTTTGTCCTGCCCGGTTTTTGACCCCTGCCTGCCTGTATTCGGATCTCGAGTCTTGCCTGCTCCCTGTCTGGTTTGGGTTGCCTGTCTGACGGATTTCCTGGTTTTGACCCTGCCTGTCCCAGAATACCTTGGTTGAAGGATGTTCTACCCAGAGACCCAGAACAAGATCTGATTGGTTGCTTTCTTTTCTAATACAACACCACTGAAATGCGTAGTGCATGGTCCGAGAAGGACAAACACATCAACGTAACACTGTGATATTACAGATCAACAACACAGATACCATTCTCATTTATTCATTATATACATTTTATTTATAGAATTAAATCGATTTTTTGTTTGTTTTATCTGAGTGTTCCAGGGTATTCTCTGAATACATTGAAGGCCCTGACGGTGCACCACTGGAGTAGAGAGAGCTGTGGGGTGAAGGAAGAGTATCCTCAGAGGTGATAGGGGGGGTGAAGGGCGGTGGAGACTCCTCCATTTGTCTCCCATAATCGCGGGTGCAGTGATAGATTTTCAAGGTTTTCTGAGCGATGTGTTGTGTCTTTCTCTTGTCAAGTTGTCAATAAAATGTACAGAATGGTCAGTAGCCTACAGATAGTTGAAAGCCAGGTGTTCAGTGCAAACAGTCTGCTGAATCTCTCCACTCCTCTTCTGACTGGCGGTAGAGGGCCACTGATGAACACCTCTGCATTTAGAGAGCTGGCAGTTTCCAACAGACATTTAAAGTCTTCTTTCAGCACTTCTGACATCATTGTTCCAATGTGCAGAACCACATTCTTCACAGTCGGATGTTCAGCCCCAATATGCAGGATCTTCTCAGCCAAGTCAGAGACCACATCCTTGGGAAAACAGAGTACTTTGGTGTTGTTCTTACTACACAGACCTTTTACATCTCTTACAGCAGAGTCACCCACAATCAGAGTTTCAGGCCCAGTCGTTAGCTTTCCCTCTAGCCTTTTACTTTTGGAGTAGCTATTGGTCCTTACCCTGCTGTGTGAAGAGGACGGGTTATCCAGGTCATCAGAAAGAGATCTCCGGTTCTGGGTCAGTGGAAGATATCTAGCGCAAGTCATGGTAAGATATCTTACCATTGCTTTTTTCATTCTTCAAATGAATGGGCTGTGATTTTAGTATTTTTAAGCAGAGGTCAATCATTTGTACGGCCCTCGGAGGTTCCCCAGCCCTGCTGTAAAGTATGATCGGATTCTGCCTATGATTGCTGTGAAGCAGTTGGAATACAAAGTGGGAAGTGCCTCATTATAATGAGTGATGAAGAAATGTAGAAACAGTTTTAAATGTGGATCACAGATAAGCATTCTAGAAAATGATCAAGAAAAGTCCAAAGTTATTAGAATGGACTGAGATATCAGAATTAACACAGAGCTGCATTCCTTTCTGTTATTTTCTCCCAGATCCTTTTAATATTTGAGGTTTCAAAAGCAAATGCATCTACACTTAAAGGTGGGGTAGGTAATTTTGGAGAAACCAGCTTGAGTGCGCTAGAATTTGAAAATACACAGCCGTAAAAAATCTGCCACTTCCTCACAGAGCCCCTCCTCCAACACACACAAACGCGCATATAACCAATGAGGGTACGAGATAAGTTTGTGCACAGATGGAAGGCTGACAGGCAGGTAGGCCATCCAGTTACTTTAGCCGGGACGATTGGTCACGATTGGCCACGGCTTCCACAGATGACATGTTTTATGGATTTTTTGTCAAAGCACTTAAAATATTCATTGCTATCGGGATGTTCAGAGCATTCCATGGAATATAACAACAAGTGTATCTCGAGCCGGTTTCTCAAACTTACCTACCCCACCTTTAAAATCACAATGTTGATTTGCGTCATAAAGACCCAAGAAGATGTGAACAGGGGCATATTTGGCCAAACAAATAAAATAACAAAAAACAAATTATTTTGGAATTACCTGTGCCGACATATCTGTACACTTTTCATTTCAAATGCAAGCTTTTCATTCAACTCACAACATGTCTGCTTTGGTAGCAAATCACTCCTCAGGCTCTGGATTCCAGACAAAGTCTTTGAAGCCCTCAGTGGTTCTCTCAGATATACTGCCTTTATTACAGCGCTTTCATTTTCTGCAGCCTTAAAGCAGCAGTCACCAGACAACTTCAATAAAAACCAACAAATCCCCTCCACGCACTAACCCCCTGACAAGAAACACACACACACACACACACACACACACACACACACACACACACACACACACACACACACACACACACACACACACACACACACACACACACACACACACACACACACACACACACACACACACACACACACACACACACACACACACACACACACACACACACACACACACACACACACACACACACACACACACACACACACACACACACACACACACACACACACTCTGTGCTTTAAATACAGTAAGACAAAAAAAGAGCACTACAGAAGAGAAGCCATGACAGCAACGTGAAACATTCATGTAAATATAAATCTGAACTCATATCTGTATGTACATTCAACTTTGTTTTTAGTAAATTGGGACATGAAAACAGTTTTGCAGTCACATGTTGGACACAAAAGTGTGCATAAGTTTGAAATAAATTCCTTTTACTTTGTTGGTTCTGACAATGCAGAAACATAACAACACTGCAATGTGTCTAGGTCTAATAAGTGATGCATTGTCTTAATGTTTGTTTGCACTTCCATAAAACTCAAAATATCAAAAAAGTCTGATTGCATTTAAAAAACACACTGACTGGCGATATTCACCACTATTACACATCTCATTAATTAGCTGCAGGTGGTTACACTACAGGCAGTAACAGGATAGAATTTCGTCATTTTAGGGGCAAGGCCATTTGGCCTTCCCGTTCACATTTTTGTTCAAGGGCACAAAGGCCACATGACGGAGCACAAAGGCCGTTTGGTTAAATTACGCTGGTTTTACCTTTCAGATTAATACCGTGACATTCTCATTCACCAAGAAACATTAATGATGTATTAAGCAGGAGTTACAGAATACAGAATACATGCTCTAAAATGTCATTTGTAACATATTCCGTTACATTACTCCATCTAATTACCGTATTCTAAATACTTGGATTACATCAGCGCTGTTTTACATTTGATCAAGTGTGAATCAAGCTGCTATTTCAGAGTTTGAATCACCCACATGATGCCAGCAAAAACCCACAACTTAACTATAGGATAAACTGAAACATTATGCATCATCTCACAGAAATGTCAGAATTTTAGTTCAAAAAGCCCAGAAAATCATATGAGAAGGATTCCAAAAGTAACCCCTACAATTCCTTCAAAGAGAGACGTATCCTCCTAACTAGTGATGATAGCTCACCAGCTATCGCTAGTCAATCAACATGACGGAAAAGTGTAGCACTAACGTCAACGCCAGTCGTTTTACAAATGGCTGAATGAATAGCAATAGTGTTTCTTAAACGTATACGTTAAGTTCAGCCATAAACCACATAAGTCAGTCATGTATTATATCAAAACCGCTTAGCAAGAAAAATACTAGATTAAAAGGTGACAGCTATCTGCTAGCTTCTACAAAAGCAACACTAGATGTAGACCCCTTGAAGGGGTATCTATCCAAACTAGCTAGCTAGCTATCGCTAGTTTTCATGACAAAATGTACTAACGAGTCGACTTTAAATAGGCTAATACAATGGTAATTACCTATCAATAGTACTTTCTATAAACACGTAAATGTTAAGTCCTTTCAAATACTACCACATCATATCAAAACAGCTTGGTCCGCTTGCTTACCTGTGCTTCTCTTGCTCCCGCGGCTGAGGAGGAGGCTGTCGGGCACCTACAGGCATGTCTGACGGAACAATAACAGCGGGACTGCGCGCACTAATATGACTTCACTCGCGTTGTTTACACGGCATGTCTGACGGAACAATCACAGCAGAGCAATCGCTCTGATCCACAGGCACGGGACTATACTACTGCGCGCACTAGTCTAACTTCACTGGCGTTATTTACACTGGCATTTTTGACAGGGGCACAAAGGCCACTTTGGCCGTGAATTGCATTTTTTTTCACAGGGCATCACGGCCAAAGGGCAGGGCAACGACGGCCATGGGCAGTAATCTATATTAGCTATCAGGTGATGCATTGTTTCACACGACGCATTTGTCATTTAACCGGTAAAACTAAAACATAAATGTGATCTAAATATCCCATCGGCATAACCACTAGTTTGTGACACTTACACATTCATTATACATCTGTGTCACTACTTTTATATACATCTTTTCATCACTTTAGCTTAACTGAAAATACAGAAACCAGCACTGCAAAGTGGATGCATATGGCCTTAACTCTGCATTTCACCTATTCACATGGCTTCCCCTTCCACTTGGCGGTAGCCTATCATGTCTTAGCACGTGTTGTGAAAGTGTAAATATTACTTTGCATAGCATCACCAGCTTTATCAACCTTTAGTTGCCAAAGCAACAGTTTACGCTTCTGAATGAACTGTAATGCATTTATAACAGTTTTTCATGCAAGAAACTATTTATATGATCAAAAATATTTTTTTTTTTAACATTTACAGCAACGTATAAAGCTGTGAGGAGCTGCTGGCTGTATGAGAGTGCACGTGAAACAACTCTGCTCGCTAGATAGCTAACATGCGCTAGCTAATCAGCACACTGACAGGTTAACTGAGTTTGTCTCTGGCTAACTTTAAAGCAGTTGCCCTCTGCTTAGTTGCAGAAAGCAGTCTTACGTAAAAACATGTTATTAGGATTTATTTGGGCAACTAGTGCCTTTATTTGAGAGAGGATGACACGCAGCACTTGGTCCTGGGCTGGAATTGAACCGGGTCCTCCACTTGGGGACCAAGCTCCAGTACATGGTCTCCAACTGAGCTATACAACAGCGCGGTCGTACACCATTTGAGAGCCTGGCCACAAGTTGTCTCCTATACTGCATTAAACCTGCTTTTTCTATTGAAGGTACTGCACTCACTCACAAAGACTCATGATGACCAGCGACATCCTGGTGGAGGGCAAGTAGAAAACATTGATTTCAGTGAGCACCACACTGAACTGTGGGGTAGGATGAGATGTTTTCCTGGAAAATCCATTCCTACAGACCTTTTTCCCCGCTCCTACTTAAGCGGATATTCAGCTCTGCTAAAGGTGTTATGTAACCCCCCCTCAGATGTCTTCAGATCCTGGTGTCCCTGCATGCTCTATGCATAAAAAGCCAATCACTAAGAGCATGGAAACTGTGTGTGTATGTGCATCTATGCATGTTTGCGCTGTTTGAGTTTTGCCAACAGGACAGAGACAAAGCTGTTGCTAAGCTGGATCCTTCGCTACTGAAGAAATGCAGTGTTTGTGCTGGATGTTTGGGTGCCCCCTCCCCGGTGATGCCCTGCGTGCTGGCACCCTGACCGGGACTCTGTGGGCTCGATGAGTGGTTGTTTCCATTCAGAGTCCTGCTCCTCTGCAGCTTCAATCCTCACTTTATAATCGTTATTGCTAATAGATTATTATTATATATGATCATTAGATAATAGTTAATAGATTTAGATAATCTGTCTGACACTGGTCTTAGGTTTGAGTTCTTACCAGAATCCGTGCATGGGTAAATATGTGTGTGTCCAGAACATAATGGCAGTCAGGCGCATAATAAGGCTCGGAGGCCCTCGGACCAGGCTTTAGAAACTCTGGGGAGACACTTGGCACCAACTGGACACTACATCATTTGAACAAAGGGGTATTCATGAACATATACGCACACACACACACACACACACACACACACACACACACACACACACACACACACACACACACACACACACACACACACACACACACACACACACACACACACACACACACACACACACACACACACACACACACACACACACACACACACACACACACACACACACACACACACACACACACACACACACACACACACACACGCACACACGCACACACACACTTTCTGCTTCCAACACAATGACAGATGAATATATAAAGCAGATACGAGATAAAGTGATTAACAGTGATCCACTTGATCTAGCTGTTAAATGGCTCCAAAGGCTCAGGTTTGCAACATGAGAAGTTGATATAGATGATAACTTTGGAGTTGTTTGAAAGCCTGGTTCGTCCTTGTGAGACGCAGAGCCTCGTGACAAACTGCCGCTATCTAACAAAATAATATAGTAAATAGTAAATGATCCAGGGCTGGCCTGCCTCTGGGTTTATGTGCTAGTTTACTCTGAGCCCGCTCCTTTAAACTTTGGATAAGGAAAGTCCTCTCTCTTCAACCACTATTTATGTAATATATACAAATGTGTTTGTGTGTGTACATGTACATTAACAGCACAAATGGCTGTAAAGGGGAAATAATGTCTCAATTAATTACGTGGCTTATGACACTTCATTGAATGGAATAATTATAACTTTTTAGTGAGAACTCACTACTTCTACTGGGTATAAAGGCATGTTACCCTATTTCTGGCCATGGTCGCTGGTCTGCATTTATAACAGGCCTAGGTACAGATTCACATATTTGTATCAATGCACAGCAACGCTTATGGAATAAAACAGGGGTGGGGAACCTTTTTCCTCTCAAGGGCCATTTACATTTTTTCAACATCCTCCGAGGACCGTACAAATTATTGACCTCTGCTTAAAAATACTAAAATCACAGCCTTTTTTCATGCTGTGCAAAGAAAAAGCAACCTCTTAATCCAGATATCGTACCATGACTCGTGCATGCATGCACGTGCACGGTTGTGGCATCACCACCAAAACAGAAAGACCTAACCTCCTCTAGGGGGGTCCGGGGGCATGCTCCCCCTGGAAGATTTTTTTTTTAAATGTTGAAGTTAAAAGCATCAATCTGGTGCAATTTGAGAGCAACATTCTCAACACCCATATGAAACAGAACTGTAAGCAGATTTTATTTTTCTTTATGGATATTTTACAAATTATTCCCCTTTCAAACTGTATTCTTGTTTTTTAATAACAACTTTTTTTACTGTCATATATTATTTTATACCTGTTTACTTTATTCTCTTATTTTGTTATAACTATAATGATCATATAAAGATGTGCCGTGAATGGTTGTAGAAAAAGCTTCTTATATTCGTTAGCATAGCTAGCTAACCAGATGCTAATAACAACAACGTTATTGACTGTATGATCAGTATGACAGATGAACAGATCGCCAGTGGGCTTTCAGCTAAAGACACAGCCACGCAGAAACTGTTGCACATACGGCTCCTTATGGGTACTGACTACTGACATTTCTGAAGTGCCGGAGCGGCGTTCTTATGTTACATTACATTACATTACATTGCATTTAGCTGACGCTTTTATCCAAAGCGACTTACAATAAGTACATTCGACCAGGAAGACACAACCTTGAGGAAAACAGAATCATATAAGAACATCAGGTTTCAAAGAGCCAATCGTTTCAAGTGCTGCTCAACTGGCTAAGCCAGTCCTTTATTAGTATATAAGTGCTCTGTTAGCAGTTCTTTGTTAGTCATTCTATCGCTCGAAGTGGAGTCGAAAGAAATGAGTTTTCAGTCTGCGCCGGAAGGTGTGTAAGCTTTCTGCGGTCCTGATTTCAATGGGGAGCTCATTCCACCATTTTGGAGCCAGGATAGCAAACCCACGTGTTTTTGCTGATGGGAACTTGGGTCCCCCTCGCAGCGAGGGTGCAGCGAGTCGTTTGGTTGATGCAGAGCGTAGTGCACGTGCTGGGGTGTACGGTTTAACCATGTCCTGGATGTAGGAAGGGCCAGATCCATTCGCAGCATGGTACGCAAGTACCAGTGTCTTGAAGTGGATTCTAGCAGTTACCGGAAGCCAGTGGAGGGAGCGGAGGAGCGGCGTGGTGTGGGAAAACTTTGGAAGGTTGAAGACCAGACGAGCCGCTGCATTCTGGATGAGCTGCAGAGGTTGGATGGCACATGCAGGTAGACCAGCCAGGAGGGAGTTGCAGTAGTCTAGGCGTGAGGTGACGAGAGCCTGGACCAGAACCTGCGTCGATTTCTGGGTCAGCTGTGGGCGTATCTTCCTGATGTTGAAAAGCGTGTATCTGCAGCAGCGGGTTGTAGCAGCGATGTTTGCAGTAAACGACAGGTTGTTATCTAGGATAACACCCAGATTCCTTGCAGTCTGAGTCGGGGAAACAACAGAGGGGCCGATGTTGATAGTTAGGTCAAGAGAGGGACAATCTTTTCCCGGAAGGAAAAGCACTTCAGTTTTGTCAAGGTTGAGCTTGAGATGATGAGCGGACATCCACTGAGAGATGTCAGCTAAACAAGCAGAGATGCGTGCGACGACCTGGGTCTCTGAGCGGGGAAAGGACAGAATTAATTGGGTGTCGTCAGCGTAGCAGTGGTATGAAAAACCATGCGGGCTAATGACAGATCCGAGCGAGTTTGTGTACAGGGAGAAGAGGAGAGGACCAAGAACAGAGCCCTGAGGGACCCCTGTAGTTAATTGACAAGGGTCGGACTCAGACCCTCTCCAAGTAACCCTGTAGGTGCGGTCTTTGAGGTATGAGGTGAGGAGGGAAAGTGCAGAGCCTGAAACTCCAAGTTCTTGGAGAGTGCGAAGGAGGATCTGATGATTCACCGTGTCAAATGCAGCAGACAGGTCCAACAGGATGAGGACAGAGGAGAGGGAGGCTGCTTTAGCAGTGTGCAGTTCCTCAGTGACAGCAAGGAGGGCAGTTTATGTGGAGTGACCTGCCTTGAAACCAGACTGGTGCGGATCCAGAAGGTTGTTCTGATGGAGATAGCAGGAGAGTTGTTTAAAGACAGCGCGTTCAAGTGTTTTAGACAGGAACGGGAGGAGAGAGACAGGCCTTATGTCTTTTATGTCTTTATTAGGATCCCCATTAGCACTAGCATGAGCATTGGCTATTCTTCCTGGGGTCCTCACACACTCAAAACATACATAAACATACAACAAAATTAAAACAAAACAAAACAGCTCATAATTTCATGCTATTTACAGTGAAATGAAGTGAAACTAAAATGGTCATCCAATTATCGCCATCCTAAGGCCAAACAAAAGTAAATACAAATAAGTGTACATAATAATATATGCATACATAGCCACAGGCACAGTTCAAATTTACCTTGTAATACTTAAATAATTTTTTAGCAACCATTTGAAATGTACTTGAGAATTTTCCTGAATGATGTGAACCGGTAAAGAGTTCCAGCTGATCATGGCTCTGTACATGACTGTTTTCTGTCCCATATTTGATTTAGATTTGGGTAATACAAACCTTCCTTCTATTGTATGTCGTGTTTGATAGTTATGTTGTGCATATTGCGCTATAAACCTTTGTGATAATATATCTGGTGAGTGAGTCACTGTAATATTTCTGACAAAATTCAATAAAATATAAGTTGACCTCTGTCTGACAGTTAACCATTTCAGTGTCTCCAGCATTTCAGTGACTCTGGTTCTGTAGGAGCACTGCAGTGCACATCGTGCTGCCTTATTTTGTGCTACTTGTAGTTTGTTTAAATCTTTTTCAGCAGCACTAGACCATATAACCAAACAATAATCAAGCTGTGACAGAACCAAAGCATCCAAAACTTGTCTACTGACATCCATAGGCAAATATTTTACAATTCTTTTTACAAGTGACACACCCCTTCCCATTTTACATACAACATTATCAATTTGTTTAGACCAAGATAATTTATGATCCAGGGTTATACCTAGCAATTTTGTCTCCTTGACCTGTTCAATTTCAATATGGTTTAAATGTAGTTGCAATTTTGGTTCACCTTTTAACTGATGATTTGATCCTATTAATAACGATTTTGTTTTTCCGGCATTAAGTACCAACTTATTATTTATGACCCACTCTGATATCAGTAGTAGATCTTTATTCATAACATGTGTCAACTCTCTTGTAGTTGATGCTGCATAATATATTGTTGAGTCATCTGCATACATTACAATTTTAGCTTTTTCTAACACTAATGGTAGGTAATTTGTAAAAATAGAAAATAAAAGTGGTCCCAAACAACTACCCTGAGGTACTCCACAGGTGACTGTTTTCATCTTTGAGAGACTTCCATTAAAAAAAACAGTTTGACTTCGATTTGTCAGGTAACTTTCTAACCACTTCAGCGTTCTGGTGCTCTCCGTCAGCTCTACATCCCTGTCAGACGAGACATATACCACATGATGACACGTTAGGCTCGTGTTGTGTTCAATGACCCTGACCTTGGCCAGGAAAAACAGGCACTCGCTCGTTTAATTATTTTGCGGTCTAGATTTTTTTTTAAAAATTCTTTTTTGCGTGTGTTTATAAATTACCTCGAGGACCGTACCCAGGGGCGCCGCCAGGGATTTTGGGCCCCATGAAAATATATCACATTGGGCCCCACCACCAGGCACAGGCAACTTTGTTTATAAATTACCTCGAGGGCCGTACCAAATGGTCTAGCGGTCCGTATACGGCCCGGGGGCCGGAGGTTCCCCACCCCTGCTTTAATATCATAACATTAGTATTAATATCATAACCAAAATGTCGGTGATTAACATTTTGTTTACAGACTAATCACTCAACGCTTCAAACTGTTCATCATACTAAATAGACTAAAAGCAGTTTTTTGTTTTATATAGATCATTGGCTATGTGGGAAAATACTGTGTTTGAAATGTATAATTTAAATTAGATGTTAGCTTTTTGATATATATATATATATATTAGGGCTGTCAAGTTAACGCGTTAATAACGCGTTAACGCAAAAAAAAATTAACGCCACTAATTATTTTAACGCGATTAACGCATGTGTATTTTTTTTCCTCGGCCGCCCCGTAGTTTCAGAGCGCATCAAGTTTAAAATACCATCTGCTGACAGCCCCGCTCCTGCCGCCCGCTTGTGGCAGACCACACTTCCAAGCTCACCGGCAGGCACCGACTGGCCATCGGGAGGACCGGGAGGGTGTGTGTAATGTGGCCCGAGCGAGCGAGAGAGAGACCTTACGTGCTTGTTGTTGTTAGCATCTGGTGCTAGCTAGCTGCGCTAACGGATATAAGGAGCTGTTTAAATGAAAACAGAGGAGCGACATTTCACCACAACTGCGCCGAGCACTTGACTTGATGCAGGAAGCAGACAGCGGGACGTTGTAGGAGAAGTCAGCACACTCATGATTGCAGCAACATGATTGCAGCAACATGATTGCAGCGTCCAGGCAGCTCCCGTTCGAGCATATGCCTTGAGTTGCACATAGCTCCAACACACACACACACACACACACACACACACACACACACACACACACACACACACACACACACACACACACACACACACACACACACACACACACACACACACACACACACACACACACACACACACACACACACACACACACACACACACACACACACACACACACACACACACACACACACACACACACACACACACACACACACACACACACACACACACACACACACACACACACACACACACACACACACACACACACACACACACACACACACACACACACACACACATATACACCCCCCCCCCCATTTGTATTGAATGAGAGAGGTTCCAGGTTGTTGTGTTTAATATTCATGAGAATATGTGTCATTGTTCAAATGATAATAAACATTAGCATAAAGCATATTTGTCCACTCATATGTTGATAAGAGAACAAATTAAAAATATTCCTCTAAGGTACATTTAGAACAGATAAAAAATGTGCGATTAATTTGCGATTAATCGCGATTAACTATGGACAATCATGCGATTAATCGCGATTAAATATTTTAATCGACTGACAGCCCTAATATATATATATATATATATATATATATATTAATATATATATATATATATATATATATATTAATATATATATATATATATATATATTAGTGCTGTCAAAATGATCGCGTTAACGGCGGTAATTAATTTTTTGAATTAATTGCGTTAAAAATATTTAACGCATTTAACGCATGTGCAGAATGGCCCGCCCCATACGTGCCACCAGTGGCAGCGCTGGGGTAGGCTACACCCATACCAAGAAATGGCTTAGCCCCACCATGAAAAATGATGTTAAAGTAAGCAAAATGAAGTCTGCCAACTCTCGCGGAGTAAATTGCACAGACAGCAGTTAGTAAGATTGATTTCAGTAGCCACGGTTTTGAAAACTTTTGTCACGTAGTGATCGTCTTCTCAATAGAACATCTTTGATAACGGCGTGGTGTTGTTGCAGGAAGTCCCGACGGAGAATACTTTTGCTGTAGTACAGGGCAGAGCCATATAATAGTAATAATATGGCTCTGGTACAGGGGTGCACATAACTGGTACGCAGGTTATGTGCGTAATCTGAAATGCATACCGTCACTTGTGTCACAAAGCGCATTTGCGTACCGACGTACTTGTGAAGCTTTTCCAGAAGGCGGTTAGATCACCGGACGACAGAGTCGGTCTCCGTGTGCACAGACAGGGCTGTTGTTAACGTCGGTCTGTACAACGGAACTGTGCCAAAACTACGCCAACCGGTTGCGGAGGGAGACTCCCCCCCTTCACTGGAGAACTGCGCTAAAACAGCTGATCACAACGTTCACACTCTTTGGTCATGAAGTACTCCACTAGCCCCCCCCCCCCCCGTCGACTTTCCTGAAGTACTCCCCCGTTGATAGAAATCAACACGTAATGAATTAAGACCCTACGGTTTGATGATTGATAGGTGTGTGGGTTGTCTTTCATTTTGACATGCAGACAAATGTTATAATAAACATAGATACTGTATGTTAAATGGATATATCCGCCTTCTTTCATTTATCTTTCCATTCCCACAACAATATACATAAATAAATGGCATATTTTGGACATAGTTCGAATGGTGATTAATCATGATTAATACATTTTTAAGCTGTGATTAATCTGATTAAAAATTGTAATCGTTTGACAGCCCTAATATATATATATATATATATATTGTATTCCAGTCTCCCTTCAGATATGTTAAGTGGCATTCAACACAATGCTGCTCACCTCCTTCAGTTGGGAAAAAAGCTGGTTCAGGTTCAGCCTTATGGGGGGACAGGGCTGCTGAGCCTAAAGTTGGACCTGGCACCAGGGGGAGGGACAACTGATTTAGTATGAATAGGCGCTCAAAATGTGCCTGCATTTATTAAAGGTAGGGTAGGTAAGAATAGAGCAACCAGCTCGAGTGTGCTAGAATTTGAAAGTACACAACCGGAAAAAATCTGCCCCTTCCTTCAGACTTCCTTACAGAGCCCCTCCTCCAACACACACAAACGCGCACATGACCAATGAGGGCACGAGATAAGTTTGTGCACAGATGGAAGGCTGACAGGCAGGTAGGCCATCCAGTTATTTTAGCCGGGCCAGCTCAGATGATTGGTCTTGCTTTTTACAGCGCCACGGCTTCCACAGATGAATTTTTTGTATGTATTTATTGTGAAGCATTTAATATATTCATTGCTATCGGGATGTTAAGAGCATTCCATTGAATATAACAAAAAGTGCTTCTGAAGTGAATTACCTACCATACCTTTAAATGTCAGCTAAAAGAGCAGTGAAGAGCAGTGCATTTTCTGTAAAGGTATTAACAGTACTTAATGTCAGCTTAGTAAACAAAAAAACATTAGCTAACAGACTAATTTCCACCACTCATGGACAACACCCACCTTTTCTTGTGAAAAACTGGGTGACATACTGTCGCCCTTTAGTCCCTCTCTCTTGTCTTTCTCTCCTTTCTCTTCTTTTCTTAGAGCCTGACTTTGTTGGTCGTTGAAACATGGTACAACACACATATGTAGGCTAAGTACTAGCATCCCTCCTCACATGCTTTCACTCTCTGCAAGTGCCTGTGCCGCACCGCGTTTGGAGGCAGGACCAAACCAGTATGTAAATAGAAGGGGGTGTACAGAGGCTTTGGGTAATTAACTTTTGGAAGAAAATAAGTTAAATGAATCGTAAGTTTAGTGAGTAATTTATCAATATAACGTTCTATTAATGTTAATTATTGAGGATTGATTAAAGGTTACTTACATTATTTTTCTTAATGTTCTGAACATTTTGGGGCCCCTGTCAGTCACGGGCCCTTAGAATCGTCCTAACTTTCCTAACCTTACGGCGCCCCTGACCGTACCAAATGGTCTCGCGGCAGGGACGTGCACAGGTACGGGCTAATGTTGCCCGGGCAATGGCCCTTTTGCCATTTTTGGCTGACCTGCCCCTCTGGAGAGAGTGAGAGGTTTATGTTTTTTCTGTTATGGCCGAATAAACATGATAAGCCCACAATTAGTATTGTAGCGTCTCGCTGCGATAAAACACACATTGTCAGCGCTGTTATCTGCCCCCAGTAGGGTTGCCAACTTCCAGAAATGGAGAAACGGGACACATGCATGTGTCCCCGCACGCGCGCGAAGATTTTCGGGTTTCTGGCGGATTTAGTTACTTTTTTTTGTTACTTTATTTCGGTTTTAGGGTTAGGGTTATGTTATTTAATTATTTTGGGGGAGCCAGCCCCCTAGGGTTCGAGGGGTCAAACCCCCCAAAACCCTCAAAATGCATAGAAAACTATGCATACCTATAACACAATACAAACACAATGATCTTACACCTGCATTAGGCTACTACATCACATTGTACTCAGCATGTTCAAATCGGATAGGTGGGCACTTGGGACATATGGGCACAATTGGCTATTTTGTCCAAAATGTTAAAAAATAAATATTTGAAAAATGGTATTAAGTAATGCAAAGTATACATGATGTGAACATGCACGGTACACCATTATTAGACTTAATGTTATCCTTCAACCATTTTCCCAGCATTTTCCCAGCATTTTCCCATCAATCAGCTGACTGACTCTCTCATACACACAGAAGACCCGAGACAGATCTCCACTCACGGGCTTAACCCAACTGTGTTTTTATTCCACTGTTTGTTGTAAGACACAAGTCTTTTCTTTTTAGAAGGGCCAGGGCCCAGAACCACATCCTCTCTCTCTTCTCCTCTTTCATTATCACCTCCTCCACCGGCGGCGCTCATTTTCCCACACGACTGAACAGGCTGACATGCCACACAAACAATGATGCCGCGCCCGTGGCCCACCGGAGAAAATCTCACACACACACGTGCGAGCATTGTGCCTGCCCTGTCAACTGAGCGGTCCTAGTGCCCTTCTCATACAGCACACAAACACGCAGGCACGCAGCCAGACACACTGCATTGCGCGCAAACAGAAACATATTTTTTATTTTTCCCTTTACACCGGAGTCCGGGACAAACAATGTCCCGTACGGGACACGCCCATTTTGCCTCAAATACGGGACGTCCCGGCTAATACGGGACGTCCCGGCTAATACGGGACGGTTGGCAACCCTAGCCCCCAGTCACGTGACTTTGTTTACAATCTGACAGCTGAAAGCAAAGGACAGCCCTCCGGCCTCATATGGCTATGGTGATCATACCAAATGCCCACCTAGCTTTGGGTGGCAAATCCCCGGGTCAATCTGTCCCCGGAAATGTCCCCGTTTTAAAAAATGCTTAAATAGATTTTCAGTTTTCTCACGGCAGTTAGAGTAGGGGACACACCAGGGGACTTCCTCTTGACGCCGTTGGTTATTTACACCAAAACACATAGGCTATACTTGTTTTTGTGCTTCTGTCTTTCTGTGTCTTTTCACCTGCTCCGTAAACTCCCTCAACGTCAATAGCCGCGTTCACACTGCGGTACTTTTCCCACAAAGGTTCATGCGAACTTAGTTCATGATCGCGTTCACACCAAAAAGAGCCGGTACTAAAAGTAGTTCATGCGAACTAAGTCAGCAGGGACTTTCGAGCGGCTCTTTTTTGAGAAAAGAGCTATATTTCTGATTGGCTGGGCGGATTGCAAACCACGCCCCGTAAAACTCCCAAAAAGTTTTGTGAAGCCGCCATCTTATTATCCTCGCATTAGCATTATTAGCATTAGCCCAGCGCAGAAACGCAGAGAGACTAACTTATGGCAACACAAAATAAAACATGGGAGCGGTGGAGATGAGGAGGTGTCGGCGTTCTGGCGATTTACTCGGAAGGCTTCAGTAGAAGCTGCTGGGACTCCCAGCAGCTTCTACTGAAGCCAGTCCCCAACTCCGGGGACTTCCGGCCGGGGACTTTGGGCGGCAGTATACCCCGTGAAGTGGGTTGTGGCCTGCCAGTAAACCCAAAGCAGAAGAAGAAGAAGTGACGTCAGCGGCTTCATTTGCCTAATCCACCCCCAGGGACTTTTTCTGGTGTGAACGCGATCTGTACTTAGTTCATGCGAACTAAAGAGTTCGCATGAACTAAGTTCGCATGAACCTTTGTGGGAAAAGTACCGCAGTGTGAACGCGGCTAATGGGGCTGCTCGCTCTCTTTTCTTGATCGCCCTCTCACGGAGAACACTTCACTGTCACGCTTCATTGTAGGATTTCTGCCATGTCTCTACTTTAGTTTGACCATCTCTGTTATTAAGTTATGGAATACTAAATAAGTAATTAGATACCTTACCATTACTGCGCTCATAAAGAATGATAAGAATAAGAATAATGCGTATTGAACTGGTTTAATTAATTAGTGAGTTTATTTAAGAAAATTACTTAGAATTAATTTCAAATTACTTAGATCCCTATTTTATCAGTATGTCTGCACAGAAGTTACAATGGTCAAACTAGCCTACATTCAAACAGAATTGTCCCCATTTTTTCTTTAATATTTAGTAACATTAGATATTTTAATGACATATGGACCGCAAAACAAAAGATTTCCCTGGATTTCATTTAGAAAAAAATTCAAAAGGTCTTATGTTTTTTTCGGGGGGGGGGGCAGGGCCCTTTTTCTAGTTTAGAGCAATATCCCCTCCAAATGTCTGTGCACGTCCCTGTCTCGCGGTCCGTATACGGCCCGGAGGCCGGAGGTTCCCCACCCCTGGGATAAAAGATCAGTGAAATTAAAAGACTGCTTTGATGTCATGTTTTGTGGGGGAAGAAACTGTGTGAGGCACTGAAAGGCAGGGAGACAGTTTGGGTGGCTCAGGAGTAAGGACTGGTACAGAGTGTAGCACCAGGGTGTACCAGGTCCTGTCATACCCTTGTTCCCACCACCAGTGGCTTACATGACCTTTATTTTCACACACAGAGAATTGTCCACGTTCACAGGATGTCCAATTTCCCAGGATCTCCAGCTCCATTCAGTGGGGTGTAAATCATGAGACATAGTGAACATTTTCCATTGTCCATAATGCATGTGTGGCTGACCATGCAAAGAAAGTGTGTGTGGGGGGAGGTGTGCAACAGCCCTCTAGCTGGAATTAAACTGGGAAAGTTATGTGGTAAGAAACTAAAAAAACAAGCCCAAAGGAACAACCTTGGTCAGCCTGAACCTAACATGCAGCAAGTGTTGCAAGAGCACCGACATGATTATTTACATAATTCCTCATGGAGATCCAGCATGCAGTAACTGCAGTGAAGATGCTGCTGTAAGGAGAAAGCTCAGTGACAGAGCTAAAAGTAGCTCCAGCTTTAAAAGAGAAATAATGGTGTGCACATATTTAATTCTGACACACACACACACACACACACACACACACACACACACACACGCACGCACGCACGCACGCACGCACGCACGCACGCACGCACGCACACACACACACACACACACACACACACACACACACACACACACACACACACACACACACTTTCACATGCACACTCACAAATACACCACTGTAGTTGAGATAAGTAATACTGATATCATAGGATGTACAAGATTGTGATCGGCTAGAGATCAAAGGCTCTGGGTCACGGTTGGGGAAAAATAGGACCCAAATACAGATTGAGTAGGAAGCAGGTTTCAAAAGGAAACAAAAGGCGAGCTTTATTTTCAAAAAAACAATTATCCATTATCCAAGAACCAAATACGCCACGTTTACGTCAGATGCGGGAGCAGGGGTGCTAAGCAAAGTCACTATAACACGACGACACACTTATAAAATACACACTAATATAAAGTGAGGCAACACTTACCAGTTTGTTTTTACCTTACTTTTAATGACCATCCGTTCGCTGTTATTTCCCGTTGAAGACAAACATTTGTTTCCTGTTGATTTTTGTTCTTTAATAACGGCGTTATGCCAAAAAGCGTCAATTCAAACGGAAACACGTTTGGGGATGGGGGATATGCATTAGTTGCTTGTGTGACAGTCACACAGTGAATTACTGCTTTCTAGCGGCCGCTGCCGTCAGTAAACGTGGTCGAGCAGCACTTCAGCGGTGGGTAAACGCCGCTGAACCACATTATATTTTGTTTCAGTTGCTAACACACAAAAACCTCACAAAGCAAAATGATTTACAGTTTTTTTCAATTGCTAAAACAAATGTTTTGACAACAGGGCTAATTTTCTCAAAACAATAAACACAATTCACAAAACCACACATCCAAAGTGCAAAACACCTCATATATCTTTCAAAATGAAGCACTGCACCCGACTACATAAACACACCAAAACCAAACATTTGCACCAAATGGCACACACTTCACTTATAGTACAAGACACTTTGTCCTACCAACTACGCACTGTGGTGCTTTATCTAAAGCACACTCGTATTTTATGGTGATCTGTATGTAGAGAATTCTACATATAAAGATTATTCAATTACACAGAATGAACCAACCAAATACACTTTTTTAGTTATTAATTAAAAATGTTGTCCAAGAGATGCTGATTTGAAACCGTTGTTACATACAGTTACGGCATTTCCTGTTTCTGCCGGAGAGAAGGGAGGCTGTCCCAAAGCTTGCTGCTGTATTTACTCCCTCCATCTGAACGGAGGGAGCCTCGTTGAGCTGCGAGTGTGACTCCGCCACGGATTGTGAGTGGGTAGGGTGTGATTTGGAATTGGGCCATAGTTACAGTTGTGTAAACAAAAATGATGCCTCTGTACAATACAGTAAAGTGAAAGGAAAACTTTGAGGAAAAATAAATTCCAACAATCTTTTTAGAAAAAACAGAGGAAAGAAAAATTCTTTCTTGTGAGCAAGAAAGTCGGCGGATTTCGCGTGATCTTGGACCTCAGAGGAATTAACAGATTCCTGACGGTGCTGCCATTCCATATGCTGACCACAGCATATGGACAGGGGGGGTGGTTCGCAACCGTGGACTGCGAACCACTTGAGGGATGCCTCCTTCCACGTGCCAGTTGTATCTCACCATCAGAAGTTCTTGAGGTTTGCCTTTCAGGGCCGACACTACCAGTTCCGGGGGCTTCCCTTTGGTCTCTCCCTTTCTCCAAGGGTGTTCACCAGGGTCGTGGCGGCAGCTCTCGAAACCCTGCAGGCGCAGGGTGCGAAGGTCCTGCCGTATTTAGGCGGCTGGCTGGTCTGCCTCTTATCTCACGTAGCCCGGTTGGGCCTAACAGTGAGCACTGGGAATAGTTTCCTGGACCCTTCCCAACAGGTCACTTACCTGGGGATGGTCCTAGACTCGGTCGCCATGAGGGCCTACCTGACACCTCGTCACGTGGACGACATTTCCCACCTTCTTCCCATCTTCAGGCCGGGCAAGATGGTGTATTCAGTTCCTTCGGTCCTTGGGCAGAATGACGGCTGCCTCAGCCGTTGTGCCCCTAGGCCTGCTGTCGTTGCGCCCCATGCAGATGTGGCTGAACAGCCTTCACTTGGACGCCAAGTGGCACAGGCACAGGAAAGTCAGGGTGTCGCAGCAGTGCCTCCACTCTGTCACGCTGGAGGGACAGGGCCTATCTTATAATGGACGTGCCCATGGGCGCCATCCCATTCCGCCGGGAGACTGTCACTGTAGGTGCATGTCTCTCAGGGTGGGGTGCAGTGTGGCAGAGCAGGACTGTCCATGCATGGTCAGTGGTCTGCCCAGGAGGGTGCACACCATGTCAATGTGCTAGAGCTTCGGGCTGTGCAGCTTGCACTCACGCACTTTCTACCCCAACTGGGCGGCAAGCATGTGCTTGTTTCTTGGGACAACATGTACACTGTTGCCCAGACAGCAGTCCCTTCTAGATAGTGGACGTTCTCACTCCACTCTGAGAGTTTAGGTGGCTGCTATTTCTGCCCGACATGTTCGGGTCGACGGCGCCACAGGGGGGTTCCACAGGTTGGTCTACCTCTACCTCGCGGTGCTAGGGGGACCCTAGCACCGCGAGGGATCCGGCTTGGGACCTGCCCCTGCTGCCGGATGCCCTATCATCTCCTCCCTTCGAGCCCCTGGCCCAGGTAGGGCTTAAGTGGCTGTCCACGAAGGCAGCATTTCTGCTTGCCATAGCCTCGGGGAAGCTGGGGAGTTGCCTGCCCTCTCCGTAAGCGATACATGCCCGAGGTGGGACTCTCAGGTGTTGCCCTTTGGGCAAATGTGGCAGCCTGTCCAGCTGGCACACTTTGACATTCAGGAGAACGGCACGTCGGAGTTGCTGTGCCCTGTGGGTGCCCTAAGGGCATATATCGATGCTACTGCCTGTATACGGCAGTCAGAGCAGCTCTTCGTTTGCCATGGCGGCACTAAAAGAGGTTGTGTCCTCTAAACAGCGGCTGCCCCACTGGGTTGTCGATACCATCTCACATGCCTATGGGGCCAGTGGCCGCCCCCTGCCATCAGGGCTGAGATGCCACTCAACAAGGAGCATCTCAACATGTTGGGCTGCCCCGAGAGGGGCGCCCCTGGAGACCATCTGCGCCGCGGCATCGTGGGCGTCTTCTGGCACATTCTCCAGGTTTTATCGGGTTAATTTCGCCACTCCCCATCCTTTGGGCGTAGTCCTTTTGCCGAGCTCCGCTGCTTCCAGTGGTGAGCAAGGGCTTGGATTCTTCATGGCATGGTTGGTATAAGTCATCCAGTGCTAAAGCACCGCCTCTGGCGGTCAGTAGGGACAAAATAGAACGATAGTTACATCAGTAACTACGGATCTATGAGTCCCATGACCGTTGAATATCTTGTCACTCAGAATTCTTGTGTGCTCGCGAGAAGATTCTGGGAGAAGATTCTCTGACTACACTGGCATATGTAGCTGGTATCACGTGGGTCACAGGTGACTTTGTTGTTATTGGTACTCGAGCTGCGCATGAGCGCGATGGACATATCCAGTGCTAAAGCACCGCCTCTGGCGGTCATCCGGGACTCATAAACGTAGTTACAGACGTAACTATCGATATATGGACAGCAGCAAGAGGGAGAGGTAGAGGGAGGATGAGAGAGAGGGAAGATGAACTGAAGTCAGATGAAGAGTTATTTGCAGCATAATGGTTGGAGCTGTTTGACCGTTAGGCTGCAGGTGATGAGGGGCTGAGGTCAGACACAGTGAGGTGGTAAAATGCTGCCTGAGGACTTTTCTCTCCTCTGTTTTTTCTAAAAAGATTTTTTTGTTTTTCCTCAAAGTTTTCCTTTCACTTTACTGTATTTGACAAAGGCATCATTTGTGTTTACACAACTGTAACTATGTGTTGTGCAGGAAAGTTACACCAATTTGTTTTGGAAGTATAACAACTGTATATTTGTGTTTTATGCTCATATTTTTGTAGACTTGAACAATCTTCATATATGGAATTATCTACATACAGATCACCATAAGAGATGAGTGTGCTTTAGATAAAGCACCACAGTGTTGGACAAAGTGTCTTGTACTATAAATGAAGTGTGTGCCATTTAGTGCAAAAGTTTGGTTTTGGTAAGTGTTTGTGTAGTTTTGGATGCAGTGCTTCATTTTGCAAGATATATGAGGTGTTTTGCACTTTGGGTGTGTGGTTTTGTGAATTGTGTTTAGTGTTTTGAGAAAATGAGCCCTGTTGTCAAAAAATGTGTTTTAGCAATTGAAAAAAACTGTAATAAACAATGTAGCACTGCACTCTGGGAAAGAGTATAACGTTGGAGAAGTCGTTCTTTAATTTAATCTGGCTTTGTAGGATTAAAATCATCATGATCATCGACACAACACAGTCCCCTATTGTTGTGAGTGGCGTTGGGCAGAAAATTATCAACGTAAACGGTGATGTCATGGCGCAGCACCAGTCGGGTTCTGAGCGGTGGAAACACTACTGGGGCTAAAAAGAAGAACCAGTTTGGTCGATTTTGATGATTGACATCTCTTTTTAATCGTCGAGGGAAAGATAAGATAAGATGGACTTTTATTAATCCCTCGTGGGGAAATTGTTTCTCTGCATTTGACCCATCCTAGTGTTAGGAGCAGTGTGCAGCCATTTTGAACGGCGCCCGGGGAGCAGCGTGGGGAACGGTGCCTTGCTCAGGGACACCTCGGTAGCACTTGGTCTTGCCGGGACTTGAACTGGTGACCTTCCAGTTGCCAAGCCAAGTCCCTATCGACTTCACCACCACCGCCCAAAGTTCCACATACACACACAGGTTACCAAATAAGGAGTGAGAGTGACGCGTTTTTTCTCGTTTTAATGCCATTGAACATGACTTTTGATCAGAATAACAGCTAAAGTGAGCATATCTCCGTGTTTTGCTACCTAAAGCTACATCGTGTGTTGTCTGTATTTGCTTGCCTTGTCACAAGTTCTGATCGCTCAGTGATGATCCTTATATTTCTATAATCTGTGGAATCTCAGGATGTTAGCTAAACTTGTTTGTGCAGATCCAATAAGTATATATATCGGTATAGCTAGAGTTCTGTAATCACGGCATTAAGCTTTGTTTCGCTCAAGGCAGATTCAGAGGCTCAGCGTTAGTCTTGTGTTTTTTATTGGCTAAAAATGGTTCATATCATCAGTTAGCTGAGTTTCTTCCCGTTACATGGATGTGAAACATTCAAAGTTTATTAAATATTAAGAAGCCCTCAGACGCTGTTTCCTGCAGATTATGTGTTTTCCCGCCCGGGTGTGGGGGGAAGGGGTTCAACAGGTTAATGACCGTACGAACCCTGATTATTAGTTAAAGGTGGGGTAGGTAATTTTGGAGAAACCAGCTCGAGTGCGCTAGAATTTGAAAATACACAACCGGAAAGACTCTGCCAGTTCCTTACAGAGCCCCTCCTCCAACAGACACGAACGCGCACATGACCAATGAGGGCACGAGATAAGTTTGTGCACAGATGGAAGGCTGACAGGCAGGTAGGCCATCCAGTTACTTTAGCCGGGCCGGCTCAGACGATTGGTCGTGCTTTTTACAGTACTTCGGCTTCCACAGATGATGTGTTTTTATGGATTTATTGTCAAAGTGTGCATCTTGACCGGGTGGCGACATTACCTATTGACGCAGCAACCACTGTAAGTACTATTCTTGTTTAATTAGACTTCTCTATTTCAGTTATTCTACTCTGCCTCCAAACTCTGCTGCAGAAACTCTCCTCTCTACTCTCTCATCCTCTCTGGACTCTCTCTGTCCTCTCACATCTCGGCAGGCTCGTCAGTCCCCTCCTGCTCCCTGGCGAAATGACGCACTGTGTGCTAATAGAACCGTCCTTAGGGCAGCAGAAAACGGTGGAAATCCAAACACCGCGACGACCTCCTAACCTATCAGGCTCTCCTCTCCTCTTTCTCTTCTTCGATCTCTCAGGCAAAAAGCACTTTCTTTCAAGATAAGATCCAATCTTCCTATTCCAATCCTAAAAAACTATTTTCCATCTTCTCCACCCTCTTGGACCCCCCCAAAGCCCCTCCCCCTCCTCCCTCTTGGACCCTCCCAAAGCCCCTCCCCCTCCTCACTTCTGTCAAGCGACTTTGTTAACCACTTTGAAAAAAAGGTTGATGATATTCGCTCTTCTTTTTCTGACTCACCTTTACTCACCGCTGGGTCACCAGACCCTCCTTTCACCCACACACTAACCTCCTTTTCCCCTCTCTCTCCAAGTGAGGTTCTTACCCTCATTACCTCTGCCCGCCCTACCACCTGTCCTCTGGATCCTATCCCCTCAAACCTCCTTCAGACTATCGCTCCTGATATTCTACCGTTTCTCACCCATTTCATCAACAGTTCTCTAACTTCTGGTCACTTTCCAAACAGTCTCAAGGAGGCAAGAGTAAACCCTCTCCTAAAGAAACCCACTCTCAACCCGTTATGTTATAAACTACAGGCCTGTCTCTCTCCTCCCGTTCCTGTCTAAAACACTTGAACGCGCTGCCTTTAAACAACTCTCCTGTTATCTCCATCAGAACAACCTTCTGGATCCGCACCAGTCTGGTTTCAAGGCAGGTCACTCCACAGAAACTGCCCTCATTGCTGTCACTGAGGAACTGCACACTGCTAAAGCAGCCTCCCTCTCCTCTGTCATCATCCTTCTGGACCTGTCTGCTGCATTCGACACGGTGAACCATCAGATCCTCCTTCGCACTCTCCAAGAACTTGGAGTTTCAGGCTCTGCACTTTCCCTCCTCACCTCATACTTCAAAGACCGTACCTACAGGGTGACTTGGAGAGGGTCCGAGTCCGACCCTTGTCAATTAACTACAGGGGTCCCTCAGGGCTCTGTTCTTGGTCCCCTCTTCTTCTCCCTGTACACAAACTCGCTCGGATCTGTCATTAGCCCGCATGGTTTTCCATACCACTGCTACGCTGACGACACCCAATTAATTCTGTCCTTTCCCCGCTCAGAGACCCAGGTCGTCGCACGCATCTCTGCTCGTCTAGCTGACATCTCTCAGTGGATGTCTGCTCATCATCTCAAGCTCAACCTTGACAAAACTGAACTGTTTTTCCTTCCGGGAAAAGATTGTCCCACTCTTGACCTAACAATCAACATCGGCACCTCTGTTGTCTCCCCGACTCAGACTGCAAGGAATCTGGGTGTGATCCTAGATAACAACCTGTCCTTCACTGCAAACATTGCTGCTACAACTCGCTGCTGCAGATACATGCTTTACAACATCAGGAGGATACGTCCCCAGCTGACCCAGAAAGCGACCCAGGTTCTGGTCCAGGCTCTCGTCACCTCACGCCTAGACTACAGCTCATCCAGAATGCAGCGGCTCGTCTGGTCTTCAACCTTCCAACATTTTCCCACACCACACCGCTCCTCCGCTCCCTTCATTGGCTTCCGGTAACTGCTAGAATTCACTTCAAGACACTGGTACTTGCGTACCATGCTGCGAATGGATCTGGCCCTTCCTACATCCAGGACATGGTTAAACTGTACACCCCAGCGCGTTCACTACGCTCTGCATCAGCCAAACGACTCGCTGCACCCTCGCTGCGAGGGGGACCCAAGTTCCCATCAGCAAAAACACGTGGGTTTGCTATCCTGGCTCCAAAATGGTGGAATGAGCTCCCCATTGACATCAGGACAGCAGAAAGCTTACACACCTTCCGGCGCAGACTGAAAACTCATCTCTTTCGACTCCACCTCGAGCGATAGAATTACTAACAAATAACTGCTAACAGAGCACTTATATACTAATAAAGGACTGGCTTATCTATAGACAGTTGAGTAGCACTTGAAATACTTGGCTCTATGAAACCTGATGTACTTATATGATTCTGTTTTCTTCAAGGTTGTGTCTTCCTGGTCGAATGTACTTATTGTAAGTCGCTTTGGATAAAAGCGTCAGCTAAATGCAATGTAATGTAATGTAAAAAGCGCTTAAGATATTCATTGCTATCGGGATGTTAAGAGCATTCCATGGAATATAACAAAAAGTGTATCTCGAGCCGGTTTCTCAAACTTACCTACCCCACCTTTAATATGGATATTGAGTCCTTTCCATTAAAAGCCAACCAGCTCACCAGTTAAGCTTCTCTTGTTTCTCCTCCAATAGAAAAATAAGCATCCTGTTTCTGATTTTAAGCATATGGGAGTTTTCACAAATGTAAAAAACAAGCATGTTTGGCCCTTAATAAAAAAAGTAAAACTGCAACGAGTGGTCCAATAAAAAGAACCAGGTATTCCTGAGTACCGCTCTGTAATTAATCCCTGAATCAGTTTTATGATGCAGTTCACCGGTATGTGCAATGAAAGCACAGCAAAGTAACTCTTGTCTCACTTGGTGTTTGAAAAAGGCTGGAGAATTATTTACAAGACAATTCACACCATCAGTGCCAGATACAAATGGTTTCAGAAATTTGGTGAAAAACAATAAAATCCTTCTGGACAGCAGATGTGTGTAATCAATGCCCTACATCAGCGGTTTTCAAAGTGTGAGGCTTTACGCCAGAGAGCTTTTACCGAGCTTCGGGGGAGGCGCAGCGTGAGAATTTTTTTTTACGAGAAACAGTGAAATCTAGCTAGTTAACTTCAGCTAACTTTATGCGAACGGCAACATGGATCGATTTTTTGTGAAGTTACCTAAAGTGAAAGAGGACACAGCGTCTGGCAGAGAACATCAGCTTTGTTTTGAAATAAAAGTGGTGGCTCATCGGACATTTATGAGAGAAAATCCCTAATGTCCGAGTGCAAGTGAATGCAGCACAAGACGCGAGCCTTGCAACCCCTCCCCCGGCCCTGGCGCGAGCGAGGAAATGTGATTGGCGGCGATTTCATTTGAACGGGATGGCGCATTTGGACCCAAGTAGACGGAAGGAATGAGGTGACAGAGAAGAGCCTGTCAAGTGTGGCTGTACTCAGCATTGAATCAAAATGCACTAAAGCTTTAGATCAGATAAGTTTGTGAGGCGTTTTGCTGAACAAGATGGTAATCGCCGCATTCAGCTGTTATAGGCATGCCAACTTGATGCTCTGCTCACGGATGACTCGATGAGCATAACAAACTGTTAAGATGACGACCTTACGTGTGTAAATATTTTTTTTCTTTGTGTGGGTCTGCCCCCAAAAAACAGTTTTAAGTCCTGAGAAAGTCAAATAAGACGGTGTGTAAAACTACACTGCCCAGCCAAAAAAAAGTAACCACTTTGATTTGACTAGGCCAGTAGGTAAGGGCCTACTGGATAATAATACCCCTGCATTATAGCAACAACAACAATAATAACTAGAGAATGCAATTCCTGAAGGAATTGCTAGTGGGAATGCTTTATGCTGAAAATCTGACACTAAACTGCTATCCTGAAATGTAATGTGTAAGAAGAAAGTGAATCATTTAGATTGAAATGATACATGAACACTGGGGGCTTGAATGTGTGATGAGAGAAGACAAGAAAGTAAAAAGGCTTGGAAAAGCAGCAGAATATTTGAACTGCAAACTTCTGAACTAACTTGATGGCAAATGATCTGTCGCCATGGCAACGGCATTTGATGACACCCAATAATATGCTTAGATGCGTTGATGGCTGCATCGTTACCAAACCTGTGAAGTTTTGGGGCGTTTGGAGCAGTTTCACTGAAGTTATGAGAAAGCCGTGTTTCATGGCGAGCATTGTGTTGCCATGGCAACGGCATTTGAATAAATCTCAAAACTGTCCCGTAGATGTCTTCACTGCTGGACTGTTAGCACACATGTGAAGTTTGAGCACTTTTTGAACATTTTCATAGGAGTTATAGCGACATCATGTTTTATGTTTCCCATGGAAACGGCATATGGTGAGATCTCAGATTTGGCGTAGAGCTGTTGAGGCATGGACCATGCCAATCTTCATATACAAGTGAAGATTGGGGGACGATTGGACCGTGTCGATTGGACTTACAGCCACATTGTGTTTCATGGCGAGTGGTCTGTCGCCATGGCAACGGCATTTGATGACACCGTATACTACGCTTAGATGCGTTGATGGCTGCATCGTTACCAAACCTGTGAAGTTCTGGGCTGTTTGGAGTATTTTCACTGAAGTTATGAGAAAACCGTGTTTCAAGGCGAGCAATGTGTTGCCATGGCAAAGGCATTTGAAGAAATCTCAAAACTGTCCCATAGATGTCTTCACGGCTGGACTGTTAGCACACTGCTATCTGAAGTCTGCTGCTCTGAGCATGTCAGCTGGAGTGATGACATCATCGTGTTCCGTTACAAAGGTGTTTATAGTTGAGCTAACGAGCTCTGTAGAGTTCACAGGTTTCCATTGTTCTGAATGAGAGATACACCTCTTACATGTGAACGTTTTGTGGAAGAACTGTAACAGATATCTGTGAAATTTCAAAACGTGAAGCATGTCAAGGAAGTTGAGTATCTGAAGTGTAATTTGTGTGTACTTTAGGATTAATAATGTGGCCTTTTTGGTAGTTTAACTAAAGTTGTGCGGCTGCTGTAGTGAGGAAATATCTGCCTGCAATTACAATGGGCTTTAATGGAGGCATGTTGAAAGTTTTTGTCACTTCATGCCCTCAAGAGGCATTTTGTTCAATTATTTTTGCTTCATTATTTGTCATTTTTTAAGCTACGAGATGTTTTCCTACGTTTGTCATGATATATTATGTCTCATGAATGTAGGGTTTGGGAATTAGGGCAGTTTTAAAAAAATATATGAAGGCAAATTTCAAGATGTTCTACCCTCGAGCTGTGCTGTGACATCACGCACTCTAGTTAGTTGGAATGCTGTTAACAGCATTCCAACTAACTGTTATTCTACGGACAACATCGCTATAACTCCTATGAAAATGTTCAAAAAGTGCTCAAGTGTGCTAACAGTCCAGCCTTGAAGACATCTACGGGACAGTTTTGAGATTTCTTCAATTGCCGTTACCATGGCAACAAAATGCTCGCCTGGAAACACGGTTTTCTCATAACTTCAGTGAAAATACTTCAAACAGCCCAAGACTTCACAGGTTTGGTAACGATGCAGCCATCAACGCATCTAAGCGTATTATGGGGTGTCATCAAATGCCGTTGCCATGGCGACAGATAATTCGCCATCAACTTAGTTCAGAAGTTTGCGGTTCAAATATTCTGCTGCTTTTCCAAGCCTTTTTACTTTCTTTTCTTCTCTCATCACACATTCAAGCCCCCAGTGTTCATGTATAATTTCAATCTAAATGATTCACTTTCTTCTTACACATTTAATTTTAATCTAAATGATTCACTTTCTTCTTACACATTACATTTCAGCATAGCATTTTAGCGTCAGCTTTTCAGCATAAAAGCATTCTCACTAGCAATTTCTTCAGGAATTGCATTCTCTAGTTAATGTTAAAATCTGAAGAAAACCAAGGTCTGAACAATGTTTAATATGTCTAAAAGTAAGAATCAGATGTAAACATTGTTTTACACGAATAATGTCAGAAAGATGTGTATTTTAAAGTTGGAATGAGGTTTCTGAGTGAAAGTATGAAGGAGCAGTTAGTAGTTGAAGTCGCATGAAGATTTGTTGAAGTCTGAATAATCTCTCCATTGACTTCGATGGTTAAAGATGTGATGTATTATGGGATGTATCTCTGGAATTATGAAAGTTATGAATGAGAAAAGTAATAGCCTGTGATTCTCGACCGAGCTGAACGTTTTGATGTTTGAATGGAATTTCTGCGATATTCAATGTGGGGGGAGAAGAGGGCCAAAATAAGTCGGCGGAATAATAAACTTTTCGTCCGTAGAATAACAGATAGTTGGAATGCATTCCCACTAAATAAGTATTCAGTAAACGTTCACCAGGATGTTGCTGATGGGTCTCTGTTAGAAATTAAAATCAATGTTGATATGGCGTAATTTGAATTAAATACACTGTATTTAATTTAAATCTGTTTTATTCTAAAAACCGAATTTTCACACTACTTCCGGTTTTCCACTAGTGAATTTAATCATTTCCGGTTAGCATTAGCATGTGGCAAAATGCTACGTTTTCAAACCGTGAATTGAAGGTGAAATGACGTGATGTTGTACCCTAAACACACTGGGTTTAACACTCATTTATTGACGCTGAAATCAGGTTTATTAGGGAATGTTTAAATAACCACAGACACCAGAATGATGTAATTTAGCAACAGAAAAAGGCAGGAATTGCATTGGACCCGACCCCCCGACCACGCCGGCCAATAGGAGAAGACCTCAGATGACAACAGGAAGAGCAAGCCAAGAATCGACCTCTTTTTCCTCCCTGACCTCGGCTGACCGGACGCATGGGGAGAGCTCCTCCACTCGCACATTTCATTTGTACATCACCACATCTTTTGTGTAATAAAATGCTGTTAACTTTTATAAGCTTCCCTTGACTCTTTTCAGTGTCTCCTGTTCTGAGGGTTCAAGAATTACTTAAAATGTTGGCATCCCTGGGTGGACTCTGAAGCAGGATAGAGCTGAGTGGAGGGGAAGGCTGCAAGCTAACTAGCATCACACCAGGCTGCAGACAAAAGAGTTTTTGGCTGGGCCTAAACAAAAGACAGTTACTTGTTTAATTCAAAAACTGTATAGTTATATAACTTACATTAGGTGCAAGCGTTGGTAGTGATTTGTACATTGATCTGTGGTGTGATAGGTGATTGCGAGTGGTGCGGTTTTGTTTATAGTGTTTCTTTGGCACCGCCCGATTAATGTAAATATTATATATAGTGTTAAAGACCTTTTGGGAAGGCACTAGATTATCTGGTTTACATTGGACTGGCTCCAAATAGTGTTAAGATCTCTGGGGAGGTACCAGACCTGATCTGTTTTACACTGGACTGGGTCCATTCATGTTAGTCTATATGTTTGATGTGTTAAACCGGCGTAGTCTGGTTTAATAAAGTATATTGTATGGAGTTTTTAAGCCGAAAACTATATTTTTGTGTGATGTTCTAAGCCGGAAAGATTGTGTACAAGATTGGTATAAGCTTTTAAGGTCAGCATCTATAGAATGTAGAGCTACGATAAATGAAGATTGTGTTGTTTTGTATTTAACCCTCCGGTATCATTCGATTGGACTACGCAAATTAGTCATTCGAGACAAAAATGTCCACTGCAAAAGACTTTGATAACAACATTATATTAAAAGGTTTTTTTCACAACTTTTTTGGGTTCAATCTTTAAAGCAACTTCCGCCCTAATAGAAAATACCAAAAATGTAATCATTTTCAGGATTTTAACCCTTTCAATGCCATTTTGAAAACATGAAACCGCTGTTTTTTTTCATGATGAAAACAGAGAAAATTAGTTATTTTCCCAAAAATACATATCTGGAGACTGGCTCTTTTTTTTTATAACAGTCTTGGATATGTCAAAGATTAGCAACAACATTTTTTTTTTTGCATTATTAGTTTTCGCACAAAATCAGATTGAACAAAAAAGTTACAAATTAGTCATTCGGGACAAAAATGTCCACTTCCAAAAACTGCTCAAAAAGGACAACAGATTAATGTTTTTTCAAACTTTTTGGGGTTAAGTCTTTCAATCAACTTCAGTCCTGATCAAAAATACCAAATGTTAAATTATGTTCAGGATTTTAACCCTTGAACTGCCAGTTTGAAAACATGAATTTGCGTTTTCTATGAAAAACATGCACAAAAAGGCAGTTATTTTACATATATTAAATGTTGGGGGGGGTCGGCTTTTTTTTTTTTATCACAGTCTTGGATATGTCAAAGATTAGCAACAACATTTATTTTGGTTGATTATTAGTTTTTGCACAAAATCAGATTGAACAAAAAAGTTACATATTAGTCATTCGGGACAAAAATGTCCACTTCCAAAAACTGCTCTAAAATGACAACAGATTAATATTTTTAAAAGCTTTTTGGGGTTAAATCTTTCAATCAACTTCAGTCCTGATCAAAAATACCAAATGTTAAATTATGTTCAGGATTTTAACCCTTGAACTGCCAGTTTGAAAACATGAATTTGCGTTTTCTATGAAAAATATGCACAAAAAGGCAGTTATTTTCCATATAATAAATGTTGGGGGGGGTCGGCTTTTTTTTTTTTTATCACAGTCTTGGATATGTCAAAGATTAGCAACAACATTTTTTTTGTTGCATTATTAGTTTTTGCACAAAATCAGATTGAACAAAAAAAGTCACACATTAGCCACTCGTGTCCCATCCACTCCCATTATAACCACATCTTTTGATCTCTCGCCATACCGGTATATAATCATGCATTTTATAATGTCAGGGTTTTATATTGGAGGAAAATAGTTCAATGTGTCCCTTTTTACTGTATATCACCAGATGTGACATTTTACCATTGAATTATATGACCTATAAAAACACTGAAGTAATACTATTTTCAACTTTCTTTGAAATTATTTTTAAATCAGCATCAGATGTATCAATGTCAACATTTATTTTCCAAACAGCAAACTGCAATCAACATTCATGAACAAATCAAATTGTCAAAACAGAACAATGATATGTATGAGTGTGTGTTGAATAAAATGAGAGATGTACAGCACTTTGGTCTGAAGGTTTTTAAAGTGCTATATAAATAAAGTTGGATTGGATTGGATTGGATGAAGATAGAGCAAGTATGTGTGTTAGAGACGGAGTAAGATAGATGGAGATAACAAATAATGTGTGTGTGTGTGTGTGTGTGTGTGTGTGTGTATGTGTGTGCGTGCGAGAGAGAGAGATCAGTTCATCCAGCAGAACCTGCAGCAGGGGATTTGGTGCTCTCTGCAGGTGAACTATTCCCAGTGCACATCCAGCACAGTCCCCTCTTTTTTGTGGAGCCGCTTGCGGTTGTGCCGGTGTCGGGGGCAGAGCCGCTTGCGGTTGTGCCGGTGTCGGGGGCAGAGCCGCTTGCGATTGTGCCGGTGTCAGGGGCATCTGCCGAGGCCTGTATGTCCGCCACTATGGTAACAGCAGCCGGTGTACGAGGTGGATGCTTTCTCCGCATGATTTTTGCAGACACCAGAGATCTCCCCAACTCCTCCAAGAAAAGCCTCCTCCTGAAGGACTTGGCTTGCTTCCAGGAGGGATCCACAGCAGTAAAAAGCACAAGTGCATATGACGTGAACAAATTGTCACAAGTCACAGTGATCCCTTGGAGCCCCTCTGTCATTTCCAGGACGACACGCTTTCCCTGGCCCACCTCGGCAGCACTGCCAGCAGCTTTACCGGTGTAAATCTGGCACTTCCAGGCATAGGAGGTTTCAACGTCAGAGGTGATCCAGATTTTTAGCCCATACTTTGCTGGCTTGCTTGGTATGTATTGCCGGAATTTTCAGCGGCCTCTGAAGGGGACAAGCTGCTCATCCACACACACATCTTCACCAGGGTTGAAAAGCATCAGAAGGCGATGTGTCCACTTCTCCCAGAGAGAGCGGATGGGGGCAAGCTTGTCTTCTCTGTGACGGGAAGGTCTCATCAGCTTGTCGTCAAACCGGAGGGTGGTATTCATCAACCGGAATTTGGTGTGGGTCATTGTGGCACGGAAGATGGCACATCCACTGTGGTCATCCCTGAGGCTGCGGATGGATTCGCCCTTTGATTTGTACACTCCAGCCAACATCAGGAGACCGATGTATGCACGAATATCTGTGGCATCCACATCACTCCAGTTTGCCACCGAACATCCCCCCTGCAAGTTTGTCATGTCGACAATACTACTGATGATCTCAGCAGTGAAAAATAAATTGAAGGAGGATTCCACGACATCAATTCTTGTAATGGCATAACGCGTGGGCCCTGGAACCAAACCTCTGGCAGCGGGAATGTAGCGCAGCGTGTCGTTGTTAGAGGTAGACCAGATTTCACAATTGGTTGATACAAACTGCCAGAATCTTCCGTTTCCTCTGCAGTTTCAGTGGAAGGGTCAGAAGAAGAAGGATCAGACTCCACATCA